>NC_141096.1:7806520-7834020 GCF_041138505.1 Cibotium barometz | reverse complement strand
CTCTCTCTCTCTTTCATAGGCACACACTCTCTCTATGTTCTATACCTCGATATCTCCTTTTCTCCCTCTTCTATCTCTCAATCTCTCTTTTTATGTGATCTCACACACACACACTAACCGTCCGTTCCTATTTTTATCTCTCTCCTATCTTGCTCATCCTCTCTCTCATTCTCACTCCCTCTCTCTCTCTCTCTCTCTCTCTCTCTCTCTCTCTCTCTCTCTCTCTCTCTCTCTCTCTTCTATCTCTCAATCTCTGTTTTTATGTGTTCTCAAACACACACACTAACCGTCTGTTCCTATTGTTATCTTTCTCTCATTCTCACTCCCTCTCTCTCTCTCTCTCTCTCTCTCTCTCTCTCTCTCTCTCTCTCTCTCTCTCATAGACACACACTAACTCTCTCTCTCAAATCTCTCTAATCTCTCTCTCTCTCTCGATGTCTCTCTCTCTCATTCATAAACACATACGCTTACTTATTTTTTTCTCTCTCTCATGCATAAACACATTCGCTTAGTTCTCTCTCTCTCTCTCTCTCTCTCTCTCTCTCTCTCTCTCTCTCTCTCTCTCTCTCTAGCTTGGCTCTCTCTCAATATACACACTCTCTCTAACCCCCCTCTACCTCTACCCCTATGCCTCCTTTCCTCCTCGTTCTTTGTGAATCTCTCACTTGATCTCTCTTTATCTTTCTCTCTCTCTCTCTCTCTCTCTCTCTCTCTCTCTCTCTCTCTCTCTCTCTCAAACCTCACTCTTTTCCTTGACACACTCTCTCTATGTTCTATACCTTTATATCTTCTTTTCTCCCTCTTCTATCTCTCAATCTCTCTTTTTTATGTGTTCTCACACACACACACACTAACCAAAAAATATGAATATTCAATTTTTTGTTGTTAAAGTGAAACATAATAAAAATGCATAAGGCACAAAGATGTACTTTCATGGATACAAATTAAAGGGTGGAATGCAGTTAAATAATTTTCCAAAAAATCAGTATATAAATTTTTTCTTAAGTGAAACATAAGAAAAATCTATTCCACAAAGACATACTTTCAAGAGTGTAAATAAGAGGATGAAGGGTAGTTAAATAATCATCCAAAAATAAGTTTACATAATGTTTTCTAAGTGAAATAGAAGACAAATCCATAAGGTATAATTTTTTCTAAGTGAAACATAAGACAAATCCATAAGGTATAATTTTTCCTAAGTGAAACACAAGACAAATACGTAAGGCACAAAGACGTACTTTCACAAGTGAAAATTAAAGAATTGGTGTAGTTAAAATAATTATCCAAAAAACATATAGAAAATTTTTCTTAAGTGAAGCACAAGAGGAATCCATAAGGTACAAAGA
Source organism: Cibotium barometz (assembly GCF_041138505.1). Taxonomy (NCBI): domain Eukaryota; kingdom Viridiplantae; phylum Streptophyta; class Polypodiopsida; order Cyatheales; family Cibotiaceae; genus Cibotium; species Cibotium barometz. The sequence continues at coordinate 7,832,674 of NC_141096.1, read as the reverse complement.
TGTACTTTCTTGTGTGCAAATTAAAGAAGTGAAAAGTTTTACATAAGTGAAACACAAGAAAAGTCTACAAGGTAAATATACATAAGGTAGTTGAATAATTATCCAAAAAAAAATATTTTGCCTAAGTGAAACACAAGAGAAGTCCCTAAGGAACAATGACAAACTTTCCTAAGTGCAAATTAAAGAATTGAGTGTAGTTAAATAATTATCCCAAAAAATGAGAGAACATTTTTTTGTTAAAGTGAAACATACTAAAATGATAAATGATTTTAAGATTTAGTGTCTAGGGTATAGAGTTTTGGGGTTAGGGTTTAGGGTTTAGGATTTAGGAATTAGGGTTTAGGGTTTATGGTTTAGGATTTAGGGATTAGGGTTTAGGGATTGGGGCATAGGATCTAAGGTCTAGGATCTAGGGTCTAGGGTCTAGGGTTTAGGGTTTAGGATTTTAGGGTTTAAGATCTAGAGATTAGGGTTTAGGGATTGGGACATAGGGTTTAGGGTTTAGGGTCTAGGATTCAGGGTCTAGGGTCTAGGGTTTAGGGTCTAGGATTTAGGGTTTAGGGTTTTAGGAATTATGGTTTAGGGTTAGGGATTTAGGGTCTAGGGTCTAGGGTCTTTGGGTTTTAGGGGCTTAGGATTTAGTGTTTTAGGACTTATGGTTTCAAAGGTTAGAATTTAGGTTAGGGTTTAGGGTATAGAGTTTGGGAGATAGGGTTTAGGGCTTTAAGGTTCAGGATTTAGGATTTAGGGATTAGGTTTTAATGTTTAGGGTTTAGGATTTAGGGTTTAGGGTTTAGGATTTAGGGATTAGGGTTTAGGGATAGGGACATAGGATTTAGCGTTTAGGGTCTAGGGTCTAGGGTTTAGGGTTTAGGGTTTAGGGTTTAGGATTTAGGGATTACGGTTTAGGGATTGGGACATGAGATTTAGGGTTTAGGGCCTCTGGTCTAGGGTTTAGAGTCTCGGGTCTATTGTCTAGGGTTAAGGGCTTAGGGTTTAGGGTTTAAGGTTTTAGGAAATAGGGTTTAGGATTTAGGATTTAGGGTTTAGTGTTTTAGGGCTTAGGCTTTCAGGGGTTAGAAATTAGGATTTAGGGTTTGGGGTTTGCCGTTTAGGTCTAGGGTTTTGGGTTTTGGGTTTAGGGTCTCTAGGATTTAGGGTTAAGGGTATAGGGTCTAGGGTCTAGCGTCTAGGGTTTAGAATTTAGGATTAGGGTTTAGAGTCGGGGTTTAGGGTTTGGGGTTTAGGTCTAGGGTTTAGGGTTTAGAGTCCAAGATTTAGGGTTTGTGGTTTAGGTCTAGGGTTTTGGGTTTTGGGTTTTGGGTTTAGGGTCTAGGTCTAGGGTCTAGGGTTGGGGGTATAGGGTCTAGGGTCTAGGGTCTAGGTTCTAGGATTTAGGGTTTAGGGTTTAGGGTTTAGGATTTAGAGTTTAGGGTTTAGGATTTAGGGTTTAGAGTCAGGGGTTTAGGGTTTTGGTATAGGGTATAGGGTCAAGGTTGAGGGTTTAGGGTTTAGGGTTTAGGGTTCAGGCATTTATGGTTTAGGATTTCGGGATTTACGGTTTAGGATATAGGGTTTATGGTATCTAAATGTATATGTGTGTGGGTTTGTGTGTGAGTAAGATAAATAAATTGAGGGAGTAAGCTAATAAAAGTGAATGTTGCTCTCTTCCTCTCACTCTCTCTCTAATCCTTTGGAGAGAGAAATGCATAAAGCTCTCATGATTATCTCTCTACCTCTCTCTCTCTCTCTCTCTCTCTCTCTCTTTTATAGGCACACACTCTCTCTATGTTCTATACCTACATATCTCCTTTTCTCCCCCTTCTATCTCTCAATCTCTCTTTTTATGTGTTCTCACACACACAATAACCCTATGTTCCTGTTATTATCTCTCTCTCTCTCTCTCTCTCTCTCTCTCTCTCTCTCTCTCTCTAGCTTGGCTCTCTCTCAATATACACACTCTCTCTATCCCCCCTCTCTCTCTCTCTAGCTTGGCTCTCTCTCAATATACACACTCTCTCTATCCCCCCCCCTCTCTCTCTCTCTCTCTCTCTCTCTCTCTCTCTCTCGCTCTCTACCCCTATACCTCCTTTCCTCCTCGTTCTTTGTGAATCTCTCACTTGATCTCTCTTTATCTTTCTCACACACTCTCTCTTTCTTTCTCACACACTCTCTCTCTCAAACCTCACTCTTTTCTTTGACACACTCTCTCCATGTTCTATACCTTCATATCTCCTTTTCTCCCTCTTCTATCTCTCAATGTCTCTTTTTATGTGTTCTCACACACACACTAACCCTCTCTCTCTCTCTCTCTCTCTCTCTCTCTCTCTCTCTCTCTCTCTCTCTATGTTCTATACTTCCATATCTCCTTTTCTCCCTCTTCTATCTCTCTCCTCTCTTGCTCATCCTCTCTCTCATTCTCAGTCCCTCTTCTCTCTTCCTCTTACTCTCTCTCTAATCCTTTGGAGAGAGAAAAATGCACAAACCTCTCATAGTTATCTCTCTACCTCACTACCTCTCTCTCTCTCTCTCTCTCTCTCTCTCTCTCTCTCTCTCTCTCATAGGCACACACTAACCCTCTCTTCCTCTTGCTATCTCTCTTCTCTCTTGCTCATCCTCTCTCTCATTCTCACTCCCTCGTCTCTCTTCCTTTCTCTCTTCTCTCTTCCTCTCACTCTCTCTCTAATCCTTTGGAGAGAAAAATGCACAAACCTCTCATAATTATCTCTCTACCTCACTACCTCTCTCTCTCTCTCTCTCTCTCTCTCTCTCTCTCTCTCTCTCTCATAGACACACTAACCCTCTCTTCCTCTCTCATAGACACACTAACCCTCTCTTCCTCTCGCCATCTCTCTACTCTCTTGCTCATCCTCTCTCTCATTCTCACTCCCTCTTGTCTCTTCCTCTCTCTCTTCCTCTCACGCTCTCTCTAATCTCTCTCTCATGCATAAACACATTCGCTTACTTCTATCTTTCTCTCCCTCATGCATAAACACATTCTCTCTCTCTCTCTCTCTCTCTCTCTCTCTCTCTCTCTCTAGCTTAGCTCTCTCTCTCCATATACACACACGCTCTCTCTATCCCCCCTCTCTCTCTACTCTTATGCTTCCTTTCCTTCTCGTTCTTTGTGAATCTCTCACTTGATCTCTCTTTCTCTTTCTCACACACTCTAACTTTCTTTCTCACACTTTCTCTCAAATACATGCACATACACACCCTCTCTTCCTATTATTATCTCTATACCCTCTTACCCATCCTCTCACTCTTTCTACTCTTTGTCACCTACTATCTCTCTCTAATATATATGTATGTATATACATATATATATTATATTATTTTGTGTTAATTAGAGAGAGAGGACATAGTAAAATTATGAAATGGTGTGTGCGATAATTACCTAAGTTGAGGATGGAGTTTCTAGTATAATATCATTATTGTTATTGAAAAAAAATTAGTCTTTGTGGATGTATATCGATTTTATGAAGTCAAATATCTTTTCTTGTATTTGGTACATGTTATTTATAAGAGTAATAGTCTCTCTCTCTCTCTCTCTCTCTCTCTCTCTCTCTCTCTCTCTCTCTCTCTCTCTCTCGTACATGTGTGTATGAGAGAGAGTGAGAGAGAAGAATCTTTCAATATTATATGTGGCATAACCCTCTTTTAGAATAGAGAGAGGCATCTTTTAATAATATACATGGGATGACCCTCTTTTAGAATTGAGAAGAAACCCCAAATGAAAAGTTATTTGACTTCCTTTATAAAGTTTGAGAGCATCATTGCCATCCCCAAATCTCATGCATGTTTAATTTCAATTTTTCCATCAAAGACGATCGTTTCTACTCATTCGTATCTTGAGGAGAAAGAGCAGCAATTTCAGCAGATCACTTTAAGTGGTACAATCATGGCAGTAATTTCAGTAGATCACTTCAAGTGGTACAATATTCCACAAAAAATTATCGAAAGAAATTGCAGAATTTCCTTTGTTTGCAATCAAGACATTATCTATATACCTTGGGGCATATCCCGTCAGGTGGAATGCAGACAAAGTCATGCTTTTGGAGAAGCAGTTAACGTTTTGTGAATCTTTGGATAGGGCCCTGGACTCTATGCACTAAGGAGTAAATATTACTTAGCCTATACTGCTTATGGATTGGCATGTGGGATTAAAGATCCCAATATGCTAAGTGATTATGGCAAAAGGGAGCTTTTTAGATTCACAAAACCGAGGGTTCCTTCAATTTTACAGTTATAAAATGGCCCCATGGCCCCCCACTCATTGTATTAGGTATTCGGGATTTTCTTGTGTATATAGAGCAGAGTTACACGCCTCTCTCTCTCTCCTTCTCCATTGCTGTATTTTTCTGCAGTGCATTGCTCTTGTGTTCTCAGATTTTGTCTTCATCTCCACTGCATATTCTGACAGTACCTGTGCCTTTGTTGATTCTTGTTCCGTGTCAATGCATTTGGGGGATGGTCAATTTGTTTCAACGTATAGACAAGTGTAAGTTAAGCTGTTCTTGAAGCTCATACTTAAGGATGGGCATGCTTAAACCTGTAAATTATAATAGCATAAGTAAATTTTATATGTATGCATTTTTTTGCTATAAAAATATGATTAGTATTTAGTACTAAAGAGTTTCTAATATAAATATCATTATTGTTATTGAACAAAAAACTAATCTTTGTGGATGTAAATCGATTTTGTAAAGTCAAATAACCTTTCATATATTTGGATACATATTATTTACAAGAAAAATACAAGTTTTTTACACAAAGCTTATTAATCATAAATTTAAAATCCTTTTCAAAAATATAATGAATATTAAATTTATGTAGATTGATTTCTTTCTTAATTCTAATATACTTGATTTCCTTCACGAAGATTAAAACCTTTAATTAAAGACCATATAATTATATACATTGTGTGTTCTTAGCTATATAGATATTATTTTTGCTATATAGAGATCACTAGTTTACTAGATGAAAGTTATATTTCCTATATAGGTATTCGAATTTGCTATATAGACTTCATTTCTTTGCTAGTTGTGAGGTGGGTTTTCTATATGACCATTATCATTTACTATATAGACACTTCACAATGCTATATAGAAAATATTGTTTGCTACATAGGAAAAACCTATTTACTAGTTGTAAGATTAATGTCTTATATAGATATTCACATTTCCTATATAGAAATCACTTCATTACTAGATGTAAAGTCGGTTTCTATATAGATATTGCAATTTTCTATATAGGAACCATTTATTTGCTAGATAGATAATGTAATTTGCTAGATCAATATATAGGAAATAGTGTTTACTATATTGAATAAGAAAAATGTGTGTTGACATCTATATTGAATAAGAAAAATGTGTGTTGACATCTAGCAAATTTGGACAAATTTGCTAGTAGATAGATTCAACTTTACTATATAGGAATGCGCCTGGTTACCAAAGTATAAAGCTCCGAATTAGCAATTGTCGATGATGACGTTTGTTAGAGTACCGTGTATAGAACTGCAGATGGATTGAACCAGTCGTGAAGGGGGACACACAGAGACAGAGCAAGATAATGATTAAGGGTAGTTGTATTAAGTTGAGTGTTTATACAGAGGTAGAGGGTGTCTATATAAAGTACGTTGTTACAAAGTGGTTATGCATCGATAGCTGTTGGGTGTATGAATCTATGCGCACGTAGGTATATGTGCATGGATGTGAGCCATACTTCAACATTTCCCCCGTCTAAAACCGAATAGTTCTCTGAATGTGAGGGGAGACGAATGAATGCATGTGATGCTATATTGTTTACAAGTATCCATGATGAATTACAATGTTTGCCCCTGTGGAAGGGGGCTTCGATGATGTATAATGTGAGTGAGATGGTTGTCAAAGAAACCACGGCATCAGCTTCATCTTCATGCATGGTTACCTGTGCGTGATTTACTTGCAGATATGTGGTCAAGTTGATGCAGACAAGAGTACTCTAGATATTCCCCCCACTTTGTATAAGTGAAGGAACAGAACACCAGAGACGATGTGTGTTGAGCGTGAGCGGGATGTCGATATCGATGAAGATAGTCTAGGGCAAGGTCGAGAATGAAATGGTCGGTTTTGCAAGACCAAACACACAAGAGAATAGACAAGGTTCAAGTGAGAACCCATAATACCATGAAGCAATAGCATCAGAAGATGCAGGCTAGTAACACAAATTTTCCCAGTGGATATTGGGGGGGGTGGCTGAGATGGGTGTCCATATGGGGCCAGACAAGACTAGGTGGAGCAAAGTCCGTGAAGCAGGTGGTTCTATAATACAGGAAACAAAGAATTCCAATAGAGAAGTAAACCCAAAAGAAGAAACAAAGTAAGGGCTAGAGTGGATCTCACCAATTAGAGCAAATTTTTCCCCTTCTCTTTTTTGAAAAAAAAGAGATCGATCGGCATCAGTCGTAGAAGACCGAATATGGATAAAGGATGGCGGGTTGGCTGCATGACGGAGGGTCCCTCTCACTACATAGCAAAAATATAGCTTACTAGCAGCAAGAAGAAACGAAAACATATCACCTAAAGCATGTAGGGGTTTAAAGAAGGGAGCCTGAGGTGCCCATTTTGTAGGATCAAGTTGGAAATTGTCTGCAACATCAGGCTTTGCGTGCGTGGATTAGAGCCGAGCTTGAAACACATAAAGAAAACATCTGCAAGGTGGGCATGGAGTTGATGTGGGCATGATCCCCTTCCACGAGGAGGAGGTACTGAGAAATCATGAGAAGCTGTAGATACTGCAAGTTCGATGTAGTAGCAACAAGGAAGCAGTTCTCTGTTGGACCATCATCACTGCAAGTTAGCTCGACGCTTAGTACCTAGCTTTTACATCCCAAGAAGTGCATGAGGAGCATCAACCTCAACCTGGGCCTAGTGCTAAACAAGATGAGGCTAGTACAACCGAGGATAGTTCAGGGGGTTCTGTTTTTGTGGATAAGGTGAACGAGACTCTAGATGCCATCATTGATGCTCATAGAAGTCGCATTGCAGCTTTATCTGAGCTACCCAAGAAGCTTCAAGAATACCCAAACCCTCGTGAGGAGAAGATCAATCTAGCTGTACATCAGCAACTCATTATTAGGGAAGCTCAATCAATACTTGAGGGCCCACCTCCACCTATCCCTCGGGACCCCACCTCTCTTAAGCCAACGTTAGAAACCATACCAGAAGTGTCATCAAGTTGGGAAATGAAAAGTGAGCTGATCTCACAAGCTCATAGCGAGAAGTGTGCACCAATTGACACCCCATTGAAACAAGGCATTCTGCCACCACCTAGTCTTGCCTTCCCATGCAATGATGAAGTTATTGATGCTAACGAGGACATGGCAAATGAGGTGTGGGCAGCAGTTCATGAGAAAGTTAATGAGAATATGTCCTCTATTATTTCACCTCCATTCTGTGAAGTGGATTTTACCAGGGGCACAGAAAACAACTTTAGACGCCCAAGCACCCAGGAGGAAGTTCAAACAATTGTTTCTCCTAGAAGTAAGCATACAATGAAAACCTTACCATCTTATTTGGGAGAATATGAGAACTATTCTCAAACCTTGAGGATACCCTCCATGCATAGAAGGATGACAAAGGAGATGGATATGGGTATCGTGCAAGCTATTTTGTCAGCACCAATGGCTTGTACCTTACCTTTGCTTGATTTGATAAAGCTTCGACCAGAGTTGTGGAATGATATTGCCACATGTTTGTCAGAGCAGGTATTGCTACAAAAGGGTCACCATCAATGTACTATTCACCCTGAGACAAAGCAGGTAGTATTGCTTCATCTGAGGGCTCAAGAGTTACACTGTCAGATGGGTGAGAAGATTTGTGGATGTGTGGAGCCTCATGTAAGGATTTCAACACTGAGAGACTTAAGGGTAATCGAAGTGTATCAGATGAGGCATACATTCCACAACCCTTCCCTGAGCACTTAATTGATCCCCTAGAATGGAGTCATGTCCTTGCAACATTATCGACATGTGCTTTACCTAAGCCAATTCAATTTTGTGACTCGGATGGATATGACATTATTCCTATACGAATGGTACAACCACGTGACCTTCTAGATGATTTGTACTATGGGGATGTATCCACAACAGCACTGCATGTAGAGAAAGTCTCAGTGGAGGATTTAACACTTGAATATGCTAATGATGCTGATAAGGAAGACGGATGGGACTCTGATTTTAATGATGATGTCATAATCCCCGAGGAAGAGTTAGGAAAGGCACGCCTACTCTTGAGAGGAAGGGAGGTTCAAATAGAGATCCCTCAAAGCCGACCCAAACGTAAATGTTGTAAGAGCCATAAAAGAATCCGTAACAAGACGAGGGGGAATGAAGTGAGAGAATACAAAAAGAAAACGAGGAATTTAAGAATGAACACTCTCGACCACCACCTCACTTCTCAGGAAAGAATGGATATCTATACTATGTCCAAGCACAAGATAGTATCAAAGACCAAGTAAAACAATCAGATGGATTCCAACTAGGAGAAAAGCTAAAAACTGTTAGCAAAAATCACAAAAAAACAAAGAGACCAAAACAAAAACTCAAGTCTCAAACCGATTCAAAAGAGAGTGTCGGAAGTGCAAAGATAACAATTGAACAAAAAACTCTGACGCAAGATTGCAAAAGAGAGCTCAAAACCGCATGGTCTTCAATTAGTGATAACTCAAGTGGACAAGCACAAGGTCTCAATGTTCCCCCCAACTTCACACAGTACACTCTTCCAGATCGGAAGATTGTTCTTTAACAGCCCATGCGACAAAAGCCAAGCATGCCAGGGGTTTTATATGATGGTCCAGAAGATGCAAAAAAAATTGATATCGCTGAGCCGAGAAAAGAGCCTCGCTGTGTGGATTGCCACAGACTTGTCCTTAGATGAGAAGAAGTTATTAATTCAAACAATAAAGGAGTATCGCGATGTTTTTGCTTGGAGTAATAAAGACCTCAAAGGAGTTGATCCAAGCATATGTCAGCATATAATTCCATTGCGAGAGGATGCAAAGCCTTCCAAGCAACGTCCTTATACTTACAATGAGAATTTTGCACGAAAGATAAAAGAAGAAATAGACAAGCTCTTAGAGGCATAATTTATCTATGAGATTGAACACACTGAATGGGTCTCCCCTATTGTAGTGGTGCCCAAGAAAAATGGAAAACTTTGAGTATGTGTAAACCTCAAGAAGGTAAATGCAGCTACTATACGTGATCATTACCCACTTCCAATCACGGATCATGTTTTGGAACGTGTTGCAGGGAAAAAGGCATATAGTTTCTTGGATGGATTCTCCGGTTACAATCAAGTGTCAATTGATCCAAAGGATCAACACAAGACAGTCTTTGCTACTGAAGATGGCATCTTTGCCTATCGTGTTATGCCATTTGGTCTGCTGACAAATGCACCAGCAACCTTTCAGCGGTTAATGAGTCATGTATTCAAGGAGTACCTTAGGCTATTTTTTGAGATCTTCATGGATGATTTATGTGTTCACTCACAAGAGCGTGATGATCATATAGAACACCTCAGACTTGTGTTTCAAAAGTGTCAAGTTTATCGTATATGCTTGAATCTTGACAAGTGCAAATTCATGGTAAGACAAGGGAAGATTTTGGGCCATATTGTTTCTCACAATGGTATTTCAATAGATATGGATAAAATTGATGTCATTGTCTCATTACCTTGGCCTATCAACCCTAAAGGGGTACAAATATTCATGGGACATTGTGGCTATTATCGTCGATTCATCTACATGTACGCTGTCCTAGCCAGAACGTTATATGCTCTCCTTGTAAAGTTTAATTGGACTGACGAGTGTGAGGAATCCTTTGAAAAGTTGATGCAAGCATTAGTGTCTGCACCCATCTTACGGGCACCAGATTGGAACCAAATCTTTCATGTCCATATTGATGCTTCAAACTTTGCTAAGTACCCCCGCAGATGATAAAGAGAGACCGGTTTGTGGCTCGCAACCCTCCATCTCTGAAGGTGAAGCTGAAGAATCTGGATAGCTTTGAGGAAGCTGTCAGAGTTGCTCGTGAGATGGAGTGGAAGGTGAAGCGTCTGAGGCAGATGGGAATACAGAAAGAGCCAAAGAAGTTTGTGAAGATTCCAGAGACTGAGAGTGTGCATCCTAAAAGAGAAGCTGCTGTTGTTCTTGAACAGGAGGATACTTTGAAGAGAGACATTCATGATGCAGTGAAACTCATGAAGTCTCTAAGTTTGAATTGGGTGGAAGCAGGTGGAAGGGGAAGAAGCTAAGGTGCTCCAAATAATAGGAGAGATATTGTGCCAACAGGTGAAGGAAATATGGGAGGATCAGGGAGAGGACGGGGCTATTATTTAAGCAATGTCCAATGCTGGAACTGCGTGGAGCGGGGACATATCAGCCCTCAATGTGATAAACCACCCAGGGCAGGTGGTGGAATGTATCCCGTGATGTAGAGAACTAATGATAGATCAGGAGATCATAGTGTTTAGGTAAAAGATCCAAATCAGCCCTCTACTAGTGGAGTTAAATGGGAAGATAAGGGAAAGGGACCGGCTCTTAGCTTGATAGGAGTGGAGAACATCCCAGAGATCATGCCCGTGGCCAAGAGGACAAGAAGTACAATGACAGAAGCTGAACCGTCTTCTAAGCAAGGAAAACATGTCCAATTGACATAAGCCCTCAACCAGAGAAGAAGAAAAGGAAGCCAAGAAGACGCTACAAAACTTCAGATTTGTGTATTGGTCAAGGTCAGGAGGAATATACCCTGATGGGATATTTAAAGGGAAGGGCAGCCAATATAACTTTTGCCCAATTGCTTGGATTGTGTCCGAAGCTCAAGAGAGAGTGGAAGAGGTTGGCAAATCCGAGGAAAGCAAATGAGCAGGAGCCCACGCAAGGTGAAATGGAGTTGATGTCTATGGAAGACCTTCCTGATATTTGTCCGCCGCCGCCGTCGGTTGATGATTGGTGTGGAGGTGTGAGTGTTGGAGAGGCATATGTAGATGGCGGTGCACAAATCAGCGTAATGACTCAGTCCTACAAGGAGAGATTGGGGTTAAAGCTGAATGCTAGTTCAGATTTTAGACTCCGATTGGCAAATCATGCAAAAAGTGAAGTGTCTGGGTATATGTACAGGAGTGCTAGGGATTGCTTTTGGTGTGATTTGCAGCATAAATTGCCACATTATGTCGACTGGTTTGGGAGCTTATCCCCCAAGACCTAATTCCTTCGTCGATAACGATGTGCTCAGTTCAGGAAAAATGCACTCAAAACACCCACCGGATCTGAAACTAAGTTAAAACTTTTGATTTTGATCTGAGGATCAAGTTGACAGAATTCGAGGAATTCTGTTTGGAATTCAGACCTGGATCTAGAAGTACTGAGATACGGATTTAAGATTATTCATGGTTTTCAAACAAAAATCAAAACTGAAAACTTGCATAGAAACCCTGTTTTCTTAAAAGACTGTCTTACGCCAGAATGCTGGAGGGAGCATTTGGCATATATGTTTATCTAAGGGAAGTTCAGTTACAAAACAGCTGCGGGGAGTGTTCGAGGGACAGCTCACGCAGCAAAGCTTGCCGAGGTCTTGACCAGCCTTGGTATAGTTAAAATGGTGCGCTTCCGGTACGATGGGCGAGGGCTGACGAAGCGGTCCCTGAGTGAAGTGCCAGGACACCTAAGGAGGATCCTGGAGGGTTCTGACCAGGCGATGCACGGGCTCACGGTGCCGAGGACACCCATATGTATGTCGAGGAAGATATTGTATGACAGACCAATGTTATTGTAATCTATCACTGGATCTCGTTGTTGACTCGCTGGTCTCAAAACGGAGAGTCCAGATTGATACTGTTTGTGAAAAACCTAGACTCAATGAAATTTTGAAGTATGACATGTGTAACCAATAAATTGTTTGTCAATGGATTTTTCATATTAAAGTTTTAAAGAGGAGTGTGTGCGTAACTGTTTTCTAAAGCTAAAGTTAAGAAAGGCATTTCAATTATGGGTGGGTGAGTACTTGTTTGGATCTACCGATTCCAGAGGTGGTAGGGTGGTGGCTAACCCATGGGGCGGATGGGGTTAGGCTAGAATCAGTGGAGTTTTAATAATCAAACTGAAAAATCTTAGGATTACGCTAGGATTCGAGTAGATAGTTAATTCCCTGATAAATTTCTCGATTGAGTGGATCAACGGCTATGCCTAATCTTGATTCTTAAAAAAGCGTTGAATTGCTCAGATGATCAAATTATATCAGTGATAGTTTCCTTCTATCTGGTTTATTCAGGTGGAGGATAGTTTAGATTTTGATCTCATTAGAAAACTTGTTAAGAAAAATTCAAAAAGGTGTAATTGTCCCCGCTTTTCGGGCATGGGAATTTTTCCCGGTTTTGGTTTTCGGAGTCTAGTCTCGTGCCCGGACACTCGTGGTGGGCGAGGCCCCGAGTGAGAAACCCTGCCCCGCGCATGAGGGGACTGCTTCCGCTATCAGCTACCAGGAATTCACAGAGGGATCTCACAGTTGGTATCAAAACGAAGTTGAAAGCTAATAAGGATAAACAAATTCTTATCAGAAATTGATAATAAAAACTCAAAAAAAGCATTTTTCATAATGTATTTTCATTCCGTAAGCTTCTTTAATGAAGAATTTTTAATCAAAGAAATTGTTTTTATAGATGGAAGTTCGCTATTTATTTGGTATTCCTGACCTCACCCAGTCTCAAGATATGATTGCGTTTACCTTCAAGCATCTCATTTCTTCCGCTTCAACTCGATCAAGCCGAGCAAGACTCGCACGCCATTTCGAGGATTTATATTTTCCTAACCCAGTGGAGAGACTACAGCATAAGTGGTTTGCAGGGCAATATATCCATGCCTCTTGCGACCGCCGTGCAATGATGTGGCAGAAACTCTCATTGGCTATGATCTTATTAAAGCTGAAAATGGTGCGTGGCATCATTCTATATCATTCGACGCCTCGGAATTTCAGACTTTCATGCCAAGTCTACAGACTCCTTAGTTGCTTTATTCCTAAATGGAAGATAATAGCTCCCTTGTCAGTAAGTGGACGTTTGTATCAGGGCATGGCTATGGCCCAGTACCGTCGTCATATGCGTCTCCCGAGGAGATTTTGAATTCTAGAGCCGAGCTACTCTATGTACATATTGCAACTTTTATATAAATAAAGAGATGTTTTTCAGAGACAAATTCCCTGTTGAATAAATGATTGTTTACAGACGATCTGATAAAGAAAAATCTGTTATCAAACATATGTCATAGATCTCCAATAAGATCATTGTCTTGTTTAAGAAATTGTTTTCCGAACCTCTTAAGTCTTAGGATCTCGTGGATGATATCAAAATAAAAATTTATTAATATATAAAATTTTGACAGAATCATGAGACGAGGAAACCGTGGCCGTCAGCCAGACCCTCTCTCTGAAGATGATGAGCTTGAGCCTGATGTTCGCAAGGCTCTTCATAGGACTCATCCAAGACCCTTCAAAGGAGAAGGGGAGAACCTGGGCGAGGCTGTGGAGAAATGGGTAGAAGCCATGAAAGAATATTTTGACGTCACAGGCTACAATGAACGGAGCAAAATGGCTCTTGCCCGGCTGAAAATAGTGGAAACAGCCAGGGTAGCATGGAGGAACCACTGTGACACCAACTGTCTGGACAGAAATACTTAGTCCTGGAACGACCTAAAAACCTATCTAAGAAAGAGATTTTGTCCCCCTGGATTTTTGGAAACCAAAATGAACGAATTCTTAGAGCTAAATCAGGAGAGCAAAACCAACGAGGAATATCACCAGGCCTTTGCTCTTCTACTCAAATATTCACCACCTCTAGATGAAGAGCAACTCATGGCCAGGTTCATTCGGGGAATGAACAAACCCTTGGATACACTAGTCAAAAATGCCAAGCCAATGTCCATGGCCGAAGCAGTAAGAATGGCAAAGGATTTTGCCAAAGCCTTTGTAGTAAAGGTCCCGCCAAAGCCTGCACCCTCTAACTTTAAAAGATTCCAAGCCCAGGGAAGTACTTCTAACTTTCCACCCCCAAAGAGGCAGCAAGGCCCGAATCAGAATCAGGATGTAGGAAGATTTAGAAGTGAAGGAAGACCCTTCCCCCAGAATACTTTCTCAGGAGCCCCACCTCTTTTAAGAAATCAGAGGGATGAGCTCAGAACTGAAAACCGATGTTTTGGATGCCAGGGTTTTGGTCACCAGTTAAAAGACTGCTCGACTCCTGCCATGTCAAGGGGACAGGGAAGTCAAGGACCCCGAGTTCAGAGACCAACCCCTTCATACCAGTCTAATCAGGGTCCGTCTCGCCCAAGCTAGGGTAACCCCAAAAGAACTCCAGCTCAGCCATCTACCTCTGTCCAGAGTAACCTCAGAACTCCTTCCCAGAACTGGGGCAACCAAAGAGAAAGAGTTCCACCGCAGACTGTAGCAGCCAGAGCAGTCACAATTTCAGATGTAATAGAAGAGGAAAGAGGGCAAATCTATGCTGCCATTGAAAAACAAGGGCCTAACCAGCAGTTCTCCGTCATCCATACTCCAACAGAGTATCAGGGTAAGCCTTTTAAACTTTTGATTGATTCAAGCAGTTCTCATTCATTCATTTCCCTTGGATGCTTGCGTAAGCTAGTCTGAGAACAAAAATCACGGAAACCTATGCAAGTTGAATTGGCCAGTGGTGGGAAGATTCTTTTCACTCACCTTGAGACAAATCTTATCCAGTTCAAACTAGATGGTAATGTGACCGACTGTCAGTTCAAAGTCTTACCTCTGGGAGTTTTTGACGGGATCCTTGGAATGGATTGGCTCCACAAAAATCAAGCTGACATACACTGTCACAATGGAACCATTTCCTTCCATGACCTTCACGGGAACAAAGTTCAAGGAGCTGGAGTTTCTGGATCCCCAAACCTTCAGTTAGTAAAAGCTTCCAGGTTACTGAAAGGACTTAGGAAGAAGCAGCAAATTTATGTTGTCAAAATGAACCCAGTAGACTCAAAGCTTAAGGCTAAAGAACCAAAATGGTTAAGTGAATTTGATGACCTATTCCTAACAGAACTAACTAAAATGCCTCCAATTCGGGAAGTAGATTATGTGATAGAATTAACCCCCAGAGCTCAGCTACTAGTAGCCCTACGCCACGTACAAAATGCCAGTTCCTGAAGCCATCGAACTCAAGGAGTAGCTTAGAGAGCTGTTAAAACAAGGGTTTGTAAGACCCAGTGTTTCACCTTGGGGTACGCCAGTTCTCTTTCAGAAAAAGAAAGATGGAATGCTTAGACTCTGTGTGGACTACAAAGGTCTAAATCAGCTGACAGTTAAGAATAAGTATCCTATCCTAAGAATTGATGAGCTTCTCGACAGGCTAAATGGAGCCCAGATCTTCACAAAGATAGATCTCAAATCCGGGTATTACCAGATCAGGATCAATGATCAAGATATACCAAAAACAGCCATCAATACTCGCTATGGGCATTATGAATTTACTGTCATGCCATTTGGATTGACTAGTGCCCCAGCCACATTCAATCACCTAATGCAGGACATCCTCAGAGAATACTTTGATGATTTTATTCTAGTTTTCTTTGATGACATTCTGATTTACTCAAGGAATGCAGCTAACCATGAGACTCATGTTCGAAAAGTTCTTGAGATTCTAAGGAAGCATCAACTCTTTGCCAAAAAGAGCAAATGCACTTTCTCTGCTGACCAAGTTGAATACTTGGGATTTCTGGTATCCAAAGATGGAATTTCTCTAGATTTTGCAAAAGTCCAAGTAGTCATAGATTGGCCGGACCCAAAGACAGTGAAAGAAGTCAGAGGATTCTTGGGATTGACTGGTTGGTATAGAATTTTTATACCAAAGTATGCTCTCATAGCTTCCCCCCTGACTAACCTTCTCAAAAAGAATATCCCATTTCAGTGGTTTGCCAGGTGTCAGAGTGCTTTTGATAAGCTGAAGACCGCCTTGGTAACCAGTCCCGTTCTGAAGCTGCCAGATTTCTCTCTACCCTTTGAGGTAGTAACTGATGCAAGTGGTTTTGCCCTAGGAGGTGCACTCATGCAGGAAGGTCATGCAGTGGCCTATGAATCCCGAAAGCTCAGAACGCATGAGAGGAATTATGCTATCCACCACGACCTTGAATTACTTTTAGTAGTCTGCCTTAAAGTTGTGGAGACGTTACCTACTGGGAAAAAGATTCACTTTGATGACAGATCATCAGAGCTTAAAGTGGATCTTTACTGAGAAGGACCTCAACATGCACCAAAGAAGGTGGATGCAGACCGTGTAGGAATTTGATTTTGAAATCAAGTACCGCCCAGGCAAAGAAAATGTGGTAGCAGATGTCCTCAGCACAAAAGCCTCGTTGCTTGCAATTACTGTAATATCACATCCTTTGATTATTGAAGCAAGAGAGAAGATCATGCAGGATAGATTCTTTGGCCCTATTGCTACCCTACTTATGCAGGAAAGCAAAACTCCACAGGAGTTGAACAGAGTCCAAATGTATAGCCTGGATGATGACATTATGTATTATAATCGCAGGCTATGCATTCCCAATGACGAGGGAACCAAGGAACAAATTCTAAATGAAGCCCATAACAACTTATAGCAGGACATCCAGGTTTCATCAAAACCTACATGTCTGTAAAGAAAAGCTTCCTTTGGCCTGGTCTGAAAAAGGATGTATTAAATCATGTACGTCAATGTCTAGCATGCCAGAAAGTCAAAGTTGAGAGAGTAAAAATGCCTGGGAAGTTACATCCATTGGACAGATGAAGTGGGAATGTATCAGTATGGACTTTATTACTGGATTACCTTCAATGCAATCTGGTTACAACTCCATTTTTGTGGTAGTTGACAGACTAACCAAAGTTGCCCATCTGATCCCAGTAAAAGAAACTTACACTGCAATGGATGTGGCCAGAGTGTTCCTTAAAGAAATCTTCAGATTGCATGGCATACCCACCAGGAGAATAATAAGTGATCGAGATCCCAAGTTTACTTCAAGGTTCTGGACTGCATTTTTTGAAGCAGTGGGAACTTTCTTGGATCTCAGCACAGCTTATCACCCTGAGACCAATGGTGGTGGTCAAACTGAAAAGGTAAACCAAGTAATCAAAGATATACTTCGGTCATGCTGTAGCAGGGAACCCAAGAAATGGCTAAGCTATCTGCATCTAGTCGAGTTCGCCTACAATGCTTCTTATCACCGAAGTATCGGGATGAGTCCTTTTAAAGCTCTGTATGGACAAGATTTCTTAACTCCATTAACTTGGTCCGACCCATTGATTAGGGTCGAGATGTCCAGACAGATGCTTGACGACCTGGAGCAGCAGATGCAGTCAATTCGTAAAGATATTAAAGCTGCCCAGGATCGACTGAAGTAGTATGCTAATAAGAAGAGGACAGACAGAAAGTTTGAAGAAGCAGATATGGTCTTCATTAGAGTACGGCCCAAAAGAAGTTCTCTATCTCTTGGGAAGTACAAGAAGTTATCCTCCAGATATTGTGGGCCATATCTGATTACAAAGAAAGTAGGTGACTTAGCCTACGAACTTCTTCTGCCTCCTCATCTCAAAGCTCATAATGTATTTCATGTAAGCCTTCTAATGTAAGCCTTTTAAAGAAATATGTGCCAAGCCCAAATCATGTGCTTGATGATGAAATCCTAACCTCTTCAACCCAAGGGCAAATGGAACTCCAACCTGAAGAAATTCTTGATATTCGAGAAAAGATTCTCAAGGACATAATTCTCAGAGAATTATTAGTAAAATGGAAGTTCTATCCTTTTGAAGATGCCACTTGGGAGAATGAAGCCAATTTGTTTTGCGGGATTACCCCCGGTTTGCGAGATGAGGACATCTCGCGTTTTTCAAGTGGGAGAGAATGTAAGATTCCTTCCCAACCTCTTAAGATGTCCAGCATCTTCCCCTGTAATCAAATCCCTCTTCAGAAATATAAAAGATCTTGTTTCTACCAGTTTTGACCTAGAGAGAGAAAATATTCTAGAAAGAGAATATTAAGATTTAAAATATTTTTGGATGAAAAAAATTCTCATCTTATTAAAATAAGTTCCCCTGGAACAAAAGTTTAAAAATATTTCCAGAAGGTGCATTAGATATTAAGTATAATCTGTTCAAGAGGCATTCTCTTGGAGGTGAAGATTTTTTCGAAATTTTAAATTAAGGTTCCTATGGACCAATAAGATTCATCCAAATGTAGGAAGGAGATGAATAGAAGAATAGAAGGAAAATCCCCCAAAAATGAGTAAATACTCACATAAGATGAAGAGTTGACTAAGGACAAGGTTAATAGTTAAAAAAGAGAGATATTTAGGTGAAATGATGCATTTTTGACACCTCTACATGGGCGAATTTCCCTCATGAAAGAGGCACCTATTTCACATGCTTGAATGAGTTTTAAACTCCCAAATAATGAGATATTTTTATCTCTCCTCTCTCCTATTTCAACTAGATCCAAAAAGTGAGCAAAACTGACTTAAAAATGGTCAAAATTGACCAAACTGATCTAGAAAATTCTAGAATCAGTTGGCTTGGTTAGAAGCTCACTTTTTCTATAAATAGAAGCCCTCTCCTTTGTTGAAACTCAATAGTGTTGATTTTTATGCATAAAAGTATGCATAAAAGATTTTTTTTTAACTTATAAAAGTGTTACTTTTATCATATTTGATTTTCATGCATAGAAGTATGCATAAAAGATTATTTTTTTATTATAAATGTGTTACTTTCATCATAAATGATTTTTATGCATAAATGGTTGCATAAAAGTTATTTTTTTAAGAGTGATTTTCATCATAAATGGTTTTTATGCATAAATGGGTGCATAAAAGATATTTTTTTATATTAAAAGTGTGATTTTCATCATAAATGATTTTTATGCATAAATGGGTGCATAAAAGATTTTTTTTATTAAAAGAGTGATTTTCACTATAAATGATTTTTTTTTATGATAAAAGTATGACTTTCATCAAAATCGGATTTTATGCATAATTAGATGCATATAGAATCTTTATAATTAAATAAGGGTCCTCCTTAATCCTCTATTTAATTTTTATAAAAATTAAAAAAATGAATAAGTAGATAATCTGTGAGAAGAAATGCTACCGTTTCATATTCAGTAAGATGGTAATGAGAAAATTCAATTAAACTATCGAAGTCACAGATTGAGATAAATGATTATTTTATTCCTCATAAGAAATTCATGTTTTAGTCTGTAAGCAAATATTTGTCCCGAATGAAATTTAGAAAAAGAGAAATTGAAATAGTACCTTTCGAGAAAGATAGTTTTAGAAGAACCTTTCCAGACCCAAACTCAGATTCAGACTATTGACCAAGACCTAATTCCTTCCTCGATAATGATGTGCTCAATTCAGAAAAAATGCACTCAAAACACCCACCGAATCTGAAACTAAGTTAAGACTTTTGATTTTGATCTGAGGATCAAGTTGACATAATTCGAGGAATTCTGCTTGGAATTCAGACCTGGATCTAGAAGTACTGAGATACAGATTTAAGATTATTCATGGTTTTCAAATAAAAATCAAAACTGAAAACTTGCATAAAAACCCTGTTTTCTTAAAAGACTGTCTTACGCCAGAATGCTGGAGGGAGCATTTGGCATATATGTTTATCTAAGGGAAGTTCGGTTGCAACAACTGGCGGGGAGTGTTCGAGGGACAGCTCACGTGGCAAAGCCTGCCGAGGTCTTGACCAACCTCGGTATGGTTAAAATGGTGCGCTTCCGATACGATGGGCGAGAGCCGAGAAAGCGTCCGTGAGTGAAGTGCCAGGACACCTAAGAATGATCCTGGAGGGTTCTGACCAGGCGATGCACGGGCTTGTGGTGCCGAGGATACCCATACGTATGTCGAGGAAGATATTGTATGACAGACCAATGTTATTGTAATCTATCACTAGATCTCGTTTGTTGACTCTCGTTGTTGACTCGCTAGTCTCAACGGAGAGTCCAGAGTGATACTATTTGTGAGAAACAAAGACTCAATGAAATTTTGAAGTATGACATGTGTAACCCCAGTAAATTGTTTGTCAATGGATTTTTTATATTAAAATTTGTGTGGTATCTATTTTCTAAAGCTAAAGTTAAGAAAGGCATTATAATTATGGGTGGGTGAGTACTTGTTTGGATCTACCGATTCCAGTGGCAGGGTGGTGGCTAACCCATGGGCCGGATGGGGTTAGGCTGGAATCAGTGGAGTTTTAATAATCAAACTGAAAAATCTTAGGATTACGCTAGGATTCGAGTAGATAGTTAATTCTTTGATAAATTTCTCGATTGAGTGGATCAACGGCTGTGCCTAATCTTGATTAGGAAAAAAACGTTGAATTGCTCAGATGATCAAATTATATCAGTGATAGTTTCCTTCTATCTGGTTTATTCAGATGGAGAATAGTTTAGATTTTGATCTCGTTAGAAAACTTATTAAGAAAAATTCAAAAAGGTGGAATCATCCCCACTTTCCGGGCATGGGAATTTTTCTCGGTTTCGATTTTCGGAGTGACCACAAGCCTAGTCTCGTGCCCGGACATTCGTGGGTGAGGCCCCGAGTGAGAAACCTTGCCCCGCGCATGAGGGGGCTGGTTCTACTATCAGCTGTACCGGGAATCCGGTGCGCGGAGGGGGCAGAGGGATCTCACAGGCGCGAACCACAACTCCTCCTACAAAAACCACCCTACTACGCTTTATTCTCCTACAAAAGTTATGGTAAAATTTGAGCCCTTCATGAGCATCGCCATCGATGATGTAGATGTGCATGCATTGTTAGGCTTTACAACACTAGCTGATTTCCTAAACATGTCATGGCACACAATCCCAATGCACCCTGCAGATGTAGATGTGCATGCATTGTTAGGCTTTACAACACTAGCTGATTTCCTAAACATGTCATGGCACACAATCCCAATGCACCCTGCAGAGGAGCTTGTCAGGCAACTACAGGGAGCAC
This sequence comes from Cibotium barometz, assembly GCF_041138505.1. Classification (NCBI taxonomy): domain Eukaryota; kingdom Viridiplantae; phylum Streptophyta; class Polypodiopsida; order Cyatheales; family Cibotiaceae; genus Cibotium; species Cibotium barometz. The sequence goes on along the minus strand of NC_141096.1, from coordinate 7,811,641 downwards.
GACCATCAACATGTGGGGCATCGAGACGAAGCTAACTGACACCTTGGTGTGGTAGAAAGACTGAGGTTGCCCCTTGATGGCCTAACATACATCACCCCAGCCAAGCAAGAGTACATGGTCCGCCACTTTGGGGACTAAGTGGTGAGCACAGGCTGGCAAATCACAAGAATGCCACGAGTATCATCTGCTAACAGGATGTTTTTGGAGACATTGTGGCTGGAAAACAAGACACAACACATCTTGGTACCGGCCATGGGTTGGATCTGGAAAGTTGAGAAGGCAGAGGAGATCGGTTGGGGGCCGCCCTCTACTTCACAAAACTGCAAAAGGAGGCCACCTGCCCAGCGAAGAGCAACACCATACCAACATGCTCCAGCTGCTAACGGTGCTCTTCCCATTTGACATAAGGCCACAGCCGAACCCGCCCCAGCTCTAGCAAAAGCACAAAACTCTCCAAAACCATAGCACGAACCACAACCAGTGCAAAACCCTGTAGAGGCGGCCAGCTAGGAGTGAATAGTCAGCCAGACCTCCGACAAAGGAGGAACCGGATTAACGACCATGACCTCACAAGTGGAAGCTGGTGCTAGCCTCCCAAGTGTCCAAGGAGAAGAAATAGCGAGTACTGATGGAGCTACCAACCACAAAGCCGACTGCCCCACCTTCATCCGTCCTAATAGCCCCTTCACAATTGATGGTGCCCACTAGCCAGGTGGGCCCCACGGCCCAATGATATGCCGAGTACCTGGCCCAGTGCTTCAAGGGATTTGGCATGTGCCAAGCTAAAGCACAAATTCTCCACCAATAGGCTCTAGTAGGAGAATGACACCCTCCGAGAGCACCGGTGGCAGGCGGGCGCACAAAGGAAAGGGAGGTGGCCATTACAAAAGACGAGGAAAGCTAAGCCGCCTCCCTCTTCACAAACTTTATGGATGCAGTCAAAGACCAAGTCCTTAAAGACAAAACCCAGGTCAAAGACCAAGTCCTCAAAGACAAGACCCACGTCAGCTTAAGACAAAACCCAGGTCAAAGACCAAGTCCTCAAAGACAAGACCCAAGTCAGCTTCCTTGAAGCCTAGCTGAAGTCACACACCAGCCCCTCCTCCAGGACCATTCACATTAACACAGAGACCCCAGCCGAGCTCTCCAACACCTTGCAAGAGGACCTGGCCATTCAATGGGAGAACCTCATGGAGCAGCTCTGACTGCTTCTCATAGGCCAGTATGCAAGAAACCTGCCATCCAACTTAGATGATGATGAGGATGCACAATTTGCAGCCTCAAGCTAAACACCAGTCCATAAGTCCATTTTGTTGCGGGCACCGAAGGCTTCGACCTGGGCCCCGCCCATTGAAGGGATTGGCTCCTTGCGGCACACGATGACCTCCTACTAAAAATATGGAGCAATTGGAGAGGAGCTTGCTCGATACAAAGAGCAGAATGCCAAGCTGACCGCCCTAGGCAAGCTCAGAGCCAGTTCGCGACGTGCAAAATTTACAACTGGCAATGGTGTCGGCAGCCACATTAAGGGAGAACTCGGCCGTGTCCCTACTAAAAGATCATGTGGTGGCCCTACAAAACAACTATGATGAGCTGTAGGACAAGACGGTGGCCATGAAGATGGCCTACAAAGACCAGCACAAGATGGTGGCCATGTAGATGGCCTACAAAGACCAGCACCAGCGGGCCACACAGGTCAAGGGGTAAATGCAAGCTCACATTGATGAGCTAAAAACCAAGCTTAAAGGGAGGAGACCCATGGCTCAGTGGGAATCACCATACCACATGTGAGGATATCCATGCGGCCATCATCTCCAGATTTGAAGAGGCCAAGCACTTAACCCTCCCAGCTGAACTCCCATTGGTCTGAATGGAGCTCACTGACATGCAGCAATCATGCAACAAGGCAACAACACGCGATCAGGCAACAAGGCAACAACATGCAAATAATCTGGCAAGCATGTTACTACATGCAAATGCTCACAGTTGCCATTGATGCGGCCAACCTATGGAACCCTGATCCTGGCGAAGGATGGACGCCTTTCTACAGCAACATTCCCTACACCATCAGCCCCTCCCCAACCTCGTCCCGGTTGTGGCCCCTCTGGCTCCAGTCGATCCGAACAATCCAAACCAGCCTGCTACTTGCTTCTCCCAACAATGATGAATATCTAGGCAAAGTCAAAGACTAGAGCCTCTGGACCTATGGGATCTGGAATATGCCCACACTGAGGAGGATGCCAAGGAGAATCCAACAAGGGTCCCTATCTCCAAGTTATTAACTCTGTTGTACCGACAACATTAAGGGAAACTAATGGTTTCAGTCATCGGATTCGGAATCTGACCCACCGGACAAACTAGGTGTTGGGGGCAGGCAACCACGTGAGTGAGAATGCCAGAGTCATGGCCCAATCGAGCACATTCAACACTTAGTCGTGGTTGAGTTGGGTAACAGTAACAAATTAGCCAATTAATAGGTCATAATGGATGTAACTCAACTGCGCCCGGAGCACGATGTCATCTCTTTTTTTATAACTGCACATCAGAGCAGTATAAAGTTGTAATGAAAATCTATACATTAATGTTAGCCAGTTGCTGTTAATCAAAATACACCATTCTTTAAATCCATCTTTTGTAGTCTTTTGTTTTCAATCTGGTAATACATTAAGTGTCAATCCGTCTCTTGTAATCGGTTTTCATCTCATGTAATTCAATTCATACGTTGTCTTCTACATCTATCTATATACGTTTTCGAGTCACGCTGGTGTATGTTGCACGCATAACCAGAGAACACTCAATAGGTTATTGGGTCACACGGCAATAAGAGGAGAAGCAATCAAGGAAGCAAACCAAGCACCCAAAGGAAAATTAAGAATGGTCATTGAACACCTATAAAAACGACACAAAAACAACAAGGAAAATTGGCAGCAAAGAGACGAGAACATTAAACAATCTCGATAAGAGAAAGGTTGATGACACCAAGAAATGAGTCATGGAGTCCTAAAATGGCAGATGAATGGTAATGGGGAAAATATACCAACAACGGGCACAAAAAATGAAGTAGAAGAAAGGAGAAGGATAATCAAACTTAGGAAACAAAAAGTTGAAGAAACAAATCAAGGAAGGAATACAGCAAGAAGCAAGCAAAGTCTCGAAACTAACAAAAAGAGACCTGACAGTCAGCTTGGAGGAATTGAAAAGGAAACACATGAGCCAAAGTAACAAAATTGGAAAAAGGAAGGAAACTAGGGAGTTTCAAGAAAAGAGAGATGTCAGAAGCTCATACTCTAAACAACTAAGACATATCAAGAAAGGGGAGGATAACACTAGCTTTCAAATCACCTAGGCTAGAAATAAAAATCTAGAGATAGAGGGTCACGAATAAAAGCAACACTCAAGCCAAGCACCGCGAGTCCAAGGACACAAGCAAATAAATGGCACCACCCAAAGCTCAAAGAAATAAATATAATCAGAATAAACAACCATGAAAGGAGTTCATTTATATGCTACTAAATTAAAGCTTATCTACACATTTACAAAGGCACACAAGGCCATGCAGTTTTGTGAGGCCGTTGGCATTATCCTGAATCCTGGTGTGGCTTATTCTTGGTAATCTTAGTGAGTTTTACACTGCCTCCATTGTCAGCCTTAAAATGACACCTTGGCCTTGGACTAAATTAGCATGGAATGCTATAGTTATGTGGTCATAAGATGCCATTGTTGTTCCAATATGAAGATGGTATCATGGCATAGTATACTTGCTCTATGTGCACATCCTTGATGTGGAACTTGAGCATGTACCCGTTTAGTCTCTCTAGATCTTTGGATCTATCTAAAGTAACCCACTCTATCTACTGTTGATAAGGAATATATGGGGGATTCCCTCCTTGGGTGCATCAATTTTCTTCCTTGCGAGCCTATGGGTCCCAATCGTTCCACATGAGAGTCATTCTGGTTCACTCTTTACACTAATGCAACAAATTGTGAATGCAATGAGTCTTCTTGGTCTGGAAATCCTTGCAATACATGTATCCATATATGCCTTGATTCTGGTAGAGTTTTTATTTTATGGGCCTTATCCCTTTTTAATTCAATAGTAGAGAAAGAAGGCAACCTGCAAACCCTAATGCATCGAGGAACATTCTCCAACCACACTATTTGTGGGAGCTATGCTAAATGGAATCAAGTGTGCAGTGCAAAAATTCCTTTTACAATTTGAATGGTTGCACACTAATTGAGATGCAAATTGATGATTTGAACCTTGCAACCCGTTAATTGGTGATGAAAATTGATAAAAGAGAGGCACTAAAGCTACATGTGAGAAATTTTTTCACCACCTCTCACCTTGATTATTGTGGCTGCATCATCTTGTATAGGTGTGTAGTGTTGTCCCACTGAAAAAATCTCAAGATCCCTTAACGGTAGTTCCCATTATTTCATTATTGATAAATTTTCTTCCTTTAACAACTTCTTGTGTCTCCTTGGTTTGTTTCTTTTTCCTTTGAGATATCCTTTGTCTCTCTTGTAGATAATCTAGATAGCTTGGACTGATTTGGATTGATTCCTCAAGATTAATATGAGCTTGATCATTTTGAACTATTCCCATACCTCCTCATTTTTGTTTGAGCAGCCTCCTTTCTTTTGTGTTGGTGATTCTACTTTCATTTCTTGCATGTCTATTTCACTAGTCTGTCCATCTTTTCTTTGTCTTCTTTTGAAGAACTTACTTTCTCTTTGATTAAGATGCACAAGCAGTGGTGCATAATTTTAAAAAGCGAGTGTATAAACTGCTAGAAAAATTGATAACTTTGGGAGGCCACTAGGTGGGAGCAAGATTTTTTTTGACCAGGATCATCTATTCATGGCTAGAGGAACTCCAATAGCTGCCTGCACTAATGGAAAGTCCCACAAAAAGGAAAACATGCTCACAAGCACCGCTATCCATTTAGCAATCTACTTAGCATTGGGGGATAGCAGTCCCATGTTCTGTGGCACTGCATACATTCTTTTAGACTCTCCTAGTCCTTACATTGTGCTCTCTTCCTGGCCCTATCCAGTGGTTGCTTGGATGGTGCTAGTAGAGGGGCCTTCTTTGCCCTTGCCTTTTTCTTGTGGTTGTGG
>NC_141096.1:7556520-7801520 GCF_041138505.1 Cibotium barometz | reverse complement strand
AGTGTGAGTGCCAACTCCTGCACTTCGCTTGATTGCATGACCAAATTCACCCAAGAAGTCCTCTTCTTCCCTCTCTACCCAAGAGGGGGCCCTTCTTTCCAATACCACCTCTACCCCCATAAAGGGCAGCAAGGGAAGGAGAATAGCAACCCAGGTAACCAAGGCAAACCACAAGGCAACAACAATGATCCCAAAAAACACTGCCTCGACACCCACTCCCTACTACTAGAACAATATTCCTAAAAAGAATAGAATTGCCAGATATCTGAGCATGTTGATGATGAGTGTGGAATCAAAGCCAGAGAAAACAGAGGTACCAACTCTAACACCAACAACTCGAATCGCCAAAAAAACCAAGGTGGCAGCAATGCCCCGAATTGGAAGCTAAGAGGGGGCAATACTCCAACACCTACTCTACATGGTCCCCCACTATCAAGGCATTGGTACAAATTGGCCTAGATCTTCTCAGTGGGGCGAACCACTCATGTCACTCAAGGTCCACCCCCCGAGTGAGTATCCTTCGCCACCCCAGAAGGGATGTCTAATTGGTCTTCTCTTACACCTCATCCCGACCCCTCGGCCAATGTTGCTTAAGGCCACATCTGAGTTAGACTCTAGCCACTCTTTCGAAAGAAGGAAGAAACATCAGGCTGGACGAGGTAGTCAGCGTATGGAAGCTTCTAGCCTCGTTCAGATCTATTAGTTACCTCATGATCCATCTGTGCCAATCATCAAAGCCCACCCAACTCTTCGTTGTGGCCATCCAGTCACTTGGATAGTCGACAGTGGAGCTACACACACCATATGGCACACAATGTCAACATTTTCATCTCTCAGCATCCTCCTAAAGGTGAAGTTTGATGTGGCAACAATACACTGTTGGCCATTAAATCTGTTGGCACAATTTTATTTGACACCACCACAGGCCCCAACTAGGCAACCTTGGATAATGTCTATCTTGTTCCTAACTTGGGCCTCAACTTACTTTCTGTATCCCAACTAACCCAACTTGATCATGGAGTTTACTTCAACAAGCAAGTTGTTGAGGTAATTGATGAGACTACCAGTCTCGTTGTTGCCCAAGGTCAAACAAAGAAGGTTGGCTTATACCGGATGTCCACTTTTCTATCCTAGCCATCTTCCAAGGGTTTTAGTTTCACCGGGTTTGTGCCTGTGTGACCAAATCTCCTTGGGACACTAAACAACTATGGAACTATTGCTATGGTCACCTGCCCCTTATGACACACTCTATGAGTTTTCTAGGGACTAGTTGGTTGAAGGCATACCCCACCTCAAACTAACCAAGGATATTTTCTAGCCATGTCAAAGGGGTAAGTAGCATTGCCACAGCATGCTACTCATTGTGCTTAGGGTATCCTAAAGTTGATTCACCTCGACTTGAGTGGGAAATGCCTAACCCCCTCCTTAAACTACTTGGTTGAGTAGACTAGTTGGTTGAAGGCATACCCCGCCTCAAACTGACCAAGGATGTGTGCTAGACATGTCAAATGTGTAAGTGCCATTGTTCAGCATTCCCACAACATGCTACTAATTGTTTCAAGGTATCCTCAAGTTGATTCACCTTGCTTGAGTGGGCAATGCCTAACCCCCTCCTTGAACGGGTCACTCTACTACATGTTGATTGTAGGTGACTATTCGAGGTACATGTGGAAGTATTTCCTAAAGCATAAATCAGATGCTTTCTAGGGTTTGATTAGTCACTAACCAAATGGGCATCTCGATTGGGATTGCTCAGTGACAATGGTGGTGGTGAGTTTATCTCCCATCAATTCGCCGAGTTCTTGCAAGAGTAGGGCATTCAACGCCGGCTCACCTCCACCAACTCTCCCTCACAAAATGGACTAGTGAGGAGCACAAGAACCATCCCATTATGGATATGGCATGCTCCATGCTCTTTGCAGCAGTTGCCTACTCAAAATCAGTCTCAACACTACCGTGTACCTTCTAAACCATTGCCCTATGGTAGACCTCGTTTTGAGGCATTTTATGGCAAGAAACTAACTATTTTCCATCTCCATATCTTTGGGTGTCGTGCTTACACACACTCCAAATGACATGAGGGGCAAGCTTGAGCCAAGGAGTGATGAGTTTCTCATTTTTTGGGGGTACTCTTCTGAATCAAAGGCCTACAAAGTCTTTGATCCAAGATCAAACAAATTCTTTGATCCAAGATCGAACAAAGTCTTCGTTCATCAAGACATTATCTTTGATGAGTGAGACTTACTTTGCCTTCCGTTTCCCATACCGCCTGAACAAGAATCTCTGACTGTGCCACATGAACCTAATCACTAGACTATTACTCCTCCACTTGAGGAGCCTTCTTCTTGATAGCCACTTAGGGACCCTTTGCCCCATTGGTACCTATACAGACCATGCAAGATTCAGGCATGCTTCCCAACGATACCCCCTTGGACGGTCCTCGTCGGTCCACTCCACTCATTCCTCATGCCTCATTTGCCTCTATGTTTTCAGTAGACTATGTGGTGCATGATGAGCCAACATCGTGGAAAGAGGCAATCAAACAATCTGCCTGGAAACAAGCTATGGAACAAAAACTCATATGGCTCACAAACTCTAAACTTGACATTTTCTATTGCACATCCATCTTAAGTTAGTATTTCAATGCTCTGAAGGAGCCACATTGGAGTTCAGTGAGATGATGAGCGTTATTCACTATCTAGCAGGTACCTATATGTTTGGACTTCACTTCAGTCATGGTTTCACCCTGCATGGTTATGCCGATTCCAACTGGGCTGGTGATATTGATTCCTAGTATTCTCATGCTGGTTATTTGTACTCACTTGGATCTGGCCCTTTCTCTTGGTATAGCAACAAGAAGTAAGACACTGTTGGTTTACAAGTTCTTCATATGAGGCTGAGTGTCGGGCCCTCTATGATGCCACCACTGAGGCTATGTATCTCCGTCAGCTTCTTGAGGAGATGCACATTCCCATGGACAACACTACTACCATCTACGTCAATAGTCACAGTGTGATTGCCCTTGCCACGCGGCAATCCTATTTTTTCCTACCATACTAAGCATGTTGGTGTTCATTTTCACTTTACTATAGGGAACAGGTTGAACTTAGTACAAACAGGCTCCAATACATTCCTATGCAGACAATTATGCTGACATTCTTACGTCCGTCAATTAGCCTATCCTCAAGCATTTTCGCGGGTAAATCAGCATCGGTCCACCATTACCCTCAACATCTTGAGAGGGGGACCATCCTCATAAGTTATCTACCATTGTTGTTAACGGGCACATGAGTAAGTGAAAACCCCATGAGGGCACTACTCATGTGAAAACCCACTGCATAGCATTTACCATCTTGCATACCCTTTGCATCGCATTATGTTTTTTGTGTTTGGGGCGCATGTGTGAATGAAAGCCCATATGGGCATTCATGCATGTGAAAACCCCTTGCATTATGGCATTGATCCAATACAGCCCAAATTCAAAAGACTATAAAAGACAAAGAGAAGAATGAATGATCTACACCCACCAGCAACAACCAACCTACCCAAATCCAAATACTTCATCATGTTCCTCTTGACCCAATTACCGTCTTCATCATCTTCTCTCATGGTCCTCTTTTGGCCTGAGAGGGGGTGTGACAACTAGGCCAAAATAGTCCTCTTTAACATCCCAACAAGGCCCTCATTAAAAAGGCCTAAAAAAGGTTTTTTTTTTCCAGGCCGCCTAGGCTAGCTAACTGGGTCAGCCGACTTGGTCAGCTGGGGGACCTACACTATATATAGCCACCACCTCCTTCCCACCACAACTTCATCAACATATTGATCAATGCAACCAACTAAGATCAACCAACAAACATTAACCCGCGTTCAGTAGCCTTGTGCATCACATAGGATGGTGTAGTCGGTAATAAGCTAGGTAATGGTGGTCATGGTAATGAGCTAGGCTTATATTTATGTAGTACCCACGCCCATTCTAAAGGTTATCTCTCGATGTGTCCTCCCATTAGGGATTCTCCGAGGGCATATTGCCTCTCTTGTGTCAAGCCTTTCTTTTATGATATGCTCATGGAGCAACCTCATATTCTCTATTTTAAAAATATCTTGGAGCTCTTCTAATGTTTTTTTTTTATTTTCAAGCTCTTTGTGAAGCTCAAGCATTTTTGTAGGTAATTTTGGTTCTACCTCCCTTGTGCCTCTTCTGGTTTTTTACTTGAGAGACTCCCCTCATGGGATTCTCCTCTAATAGGCTCTAACAGAAGAGGTTCTCTATGGCAACATGGAAATTAATCTCGTTGGCCCTTATATTTCTAGTTGGGTCTTGCTACACCAACTCTTGCGTGTCATTCAACCTCAAGATTTCCTCTCTTGAATAGGGTAAGCTTGTAACTTCTTGGGAAGGAGTTCTTCTAGTCCTTTAAATTTGTACTTCCCTTCCATAATTTTCTTGGCCATTTTAAGAAGCTTGCCCTTTTGGTCCATACGATCGACTTGTCTTCACTTACCTCGTTTCATTCTTCATCAAGAGTGATTTGAACTAGTAGTTTAGGGATAATATCTATTTCTACATAGCTTGTATCATCAATAGAATTTAATCTTGAGGATATTCATTCCTATCTATGAGCTTGTAAATCTCTTTCAGCTTTCTCTTGGAGTTTTGGGGTTCTCTCTATCAAGATAGGTCCATCTAGGACCACTTAATCTCTTCTCTTTATCCAAGGTTATTTGGCTTATTGAATCCAGAACATCCTTGATCTCAGCATAACCTGGATGGTCTTTTGGGTCCGTTTCCCTTGTCTCATTACCAATAGTAATTTTTAGGTCCCTGGCTAATTGAATAATTTTGTTGACTCTGAGGTAGACAATGTAGTTTTTTCCTTGCTATGATCCTTGCCTTGTTTCTTGTTTTTAATGCTCTTGGAAGTTTTTGGTACTTGGGCCATAGAGTGACGACTTACCTAATCCTACTTTTGTTGGGCTTGTTCCCTAGTCACGCTCCTGCCTGGTACTTCATGTTCACTCCTCTCATTGGTTCTTCTTCCTAAGAAGATTGGAATATGACACTTACTATGCCAGAAGTTGTTGGTGTGGCTATGGTGTACCATCTATCCAATGGTGGTGGCGAATTTACGCTACCATTTCTGGATTTACATTCATGGGGCATTCAGCCACTCTATGGGCCCTTAACATCTAAAACAAGCAAGAGGGGATTTCCTCAAGCCGTGTGGGTCTATAAGCTCCTGATGCTATTTGCATTAAGGTAGTCAACTATTATGGATCCCACATCATTGGTCCTATTTTTCCTTATTGGTATCCACTTCTAGGTGGACTCCCAAGGATTAAATGGTATCCACTTCTAGGTGGACTCCCAAGGATTAAATGTGGATAGTCGACGTAGAATCCCGACGTGCTATAAGGGGTTCATCTGAAATATGTTTAATATCCACTAGCCTAGTCAGCATGGTTCCTAGCGACAGCATTGGCTATGGTGGTAACACTACAGGTGGTACATCCAATGTTCTATATGGGTTTCTTGCCAATGTAGGGTTCATTGCTACATAAGTAGTAGCTAGTCAGCTATAGGTGGGGCTAGTAAAGCTAATGTGGCTGAGGTGTTTTTGTGGTAGTATAGGCACTCCTATCATTTTTTCCATTTGTTGTGCATGGTAGAAGTTAAATGATTCATTATTTTCATACCTCATGCAATACCCACACCATTAGTTTCCTCTTGCTCTCAAGACTAGGCACTCATGCATCGTGTGGTTGCTTTTGCAAATTGCAAACCAAGTCATTTCGTATTTAGGAGGTAAATGCAAATGGCATGTCTCCCTGGGAAAGGCTTTCCACACATCTTCTAGCCCTTTTGATCTGCCTTAGCAATGTTTTCTATGCTCTAGGGCTCTTTCATTTTTCTAGTATCCTAGCTTTTGACACTGGGTTCTATTTAACCAATGAGTCTAGTCTTTTGCTTTTCGTGGAAAGGAATGCCTGTAAAGTTATCGTCAAAATCTGTCACATCTAGGCAACACTCCACTAATGTGCTGTGTCTTCTGGCATATAATGCATCATGCAATTATGGCTTCTCAAACCTTTAAGAATAATGATATTAGGTTTTCTTGGCTCGATCTTTCCTCAACACAGCATCCACTATTCAACTTGTTATTAAGGCAATTGCTAATACAATCACTTACCGACTTATGTTCAAGCTACTTGAATTGATACAACTATGTAACTGGGCTATACTTCACACACCAGTCTTCTAGAAGCCCATGGTAACTGCTAGCTCAAGATCCTCCATGGTCCCTTTTTGTCAATCTTCCAACATTTGAAGCCACAACAGATTAACTTAGTCCTGAGAGAATGGTTGAAGGCAAGCAGAAGCAGAGAAGAGCCTTGGAGCAACCAATAATGATCCAGCACTTGAGCAAAATGATGAATGAATCAAATCACAAAAAGGATCTTCTTATATACAACAAAAATAACCAAATTGGTAGGCCACAACCAGTAGAAGAAACCCACAATTGGTGAAAATTACCTACGACTAGGAAAAGGGATTACACATGTGGGAAAAAATACCCCCACGACTAAGTAAAATACGTCATATAAATATGCTACATAAATGGTATAATAAATGGAATAAATGATGGAGATGAACACAATCTAACACCTCCTCTCAACCCCAACACGGTGGATTCACTCCTCCCATATGGGTCAGGAGCTGATTAATAAAATCTTGAGGAAGAGGTTAGTGAAGATATGAGCTAGGTTGCCCTAAGAGGGATAATAGTCCAGATAAATCATGCCGCCACTAGCTTACGAACAATGTGAAAATGGACCACCTCAATGTGTTTGGTCCTGCCCTGAAAGATGAAGTTTGAGCCGATGTCAAGGCACTCTGGCTGTCGAAAAGAATGCAAAAAGAGGAGTATGAAAGACAATCAAGATTACTCAACATCTACATCAACCATAATAGCTCATAGCAAGTATCCAAATAGGACTGGTACTCACCCTCGGTAGAAGAAATTGAGAGTTCATCCTACATCTTGGATTGCCATGAAATGAGGCCAATCTGTCTCTGTGTGCAAGAGGGTCCTGATGCTCTGGGTTGGGGACGTCTGGCTCGCAGAATGGATCGAGCTATCTCGCTAAGAACTCCTCTAGGGCGTGGAGCTAGCGTGGGTATGGGTGGTCCAAATCAACTCCTTGCTCAATGTGCTCAACCAAATGTTGCACAAGCTCCTCCACATCAATGTTCATACATTTGCTAAGCTTCATGTGCATTCAAACACCTCATGTGACTCTGGAGGGCATCAATCATGTGTAGAATCAACAAAAACTACTCCAATACATAGTAAATTCAGTGTTGCCTACTGTATAGGGGATTTGAGAAGATCGTACTCATCATTGATGATATATATGGCCTAGATTTGATCCAACATAAGATCCCAACACTTCAATGCTTCTGATTTGTGCAATAAACACCTCCAATGGCATCAATTTGGAGAATATATTCTCTATTTTTGTGAAGCTTCCAAAACAATGATTTTTCCACTTATACAATGCATAGATTTTCTCCAAAATCAATCTAGGGTTTGTATATTGTTACCATATTATAGTAGTGATGTGTGTGAACACACTTAGGACCGCCGGGGCACTTTTTCCCTCACTAGGAGGTTTTTTCCCCCGTGCATTGTATATACGCCCATTATCTTCTAGGGCTTGTAATCTTTCATTTTTGGCACTCATAATACACTACTGTGTGGTGCTCAAGCTTCCTCATCTTCTTGAAGTTGTGTGTGCATTCCTGCAACCCTAATTCCAACAATTGGTATCAGAGCAGGCTTCCTTCTCCCGGGCAGCATCACCGGCACCTGCCGCTTCATCTCCTCCGATTGCAACAAGGTTTCACGAGCGTCTGCAGGTTAGTATATGCCGTGGGAAAGCCCGTAGGGCTTGGTCGTTTCAGAATTTTGATCTGAAGTCATTTCGCCCTCCGTTTTTGCATTCCAAGTACTGCGCAGGCAAAATCGTCCTACTGTGCAGATTTTCTGTCAAGATTAAAATCTGCAGGACAGGTGCCCATTCGTCTGTTTTGGGCTGTGCTATATAGCACAGGTCGATTTTATACAGGTTTACCTCTTGCAGACAGCATTTACATCTAGTAGTACAGTCATTGGCCATGGCTGACAACAATGATGTATTCCGCATGTTGGCTGCTGAGGATAAGTTGGATGGCACCAACTATCCATTGTGGGCATATATGATGCGACATGTATTGGTAGCAAAGGGGTTATGGAATATTGTGCAGGGTATTGATGCACGTCCTATTGTGGCTGGAAATGCTGCAAACACATCAGAAACAGGTACTGTTGATGATGGTGCAGGCACAAGTGCTGTAGCAGCTGTTCGAGAACCACCACTTTCAGCAGAGCAGATTCGTTGGGATGGTAGAGATGCGCAGGCTCATGCCTTGATTGCGCTGTCTGTCAAACGTACCATTATCCCACATATTCGCTCCTGCAGGACTTCTAAGGATGCTTGGGATGTACTTGCCACATTGTATCAGGCAAGAAATGAGGCTCGTGTTGCTTACCTCCGAAAACAGTTGGAGAATGAGCATATGAACGAAGGTGATTCTATGGATAGCTTTTTGACAAAGATCAAGGATTTCAAAGAGCAGCTCATTTCTGCAGATGAAATCCTGTCAGACAGTTCACTTGTGCAGACTGTTTTGAATGGTCTACCAGATTCTTATCAGGGTTTTGCTTCCACTCTTCGCTTGATGATGAAAGGCAATCCCAATGCCTTATCATTTGAGGAGTTAGTTTCTGTTTTGCTGCAAGAAGACCAGTCAAGGCAAAACAGGAATATTATGCGTGTCGCAGATCAAGCTTTCGGTGCTAGTCAGAGAAGCGGGAAAGGTAAAGCTGGCTTTTCTTCTAGTAAGCAGAAATCTGCAAATGCTGCGCAACCAAAGAAGGAAGACAAAGATGAGAAGAAGGGTGACAAACAGAAGACATTTTGTAAGTACTGTAAGGGAAATGATCATGTCATCAAAGCGTGTCCTAAGCTGGCTGCGAAAGAGGCTAAGAAGAAAGAGGCTGGTATGGCTGTTGCAGATGCCTCTCCTTCTAACAATGAATCTGCTAATGTTGTGCTAGATACAGAATGGGCATTCAATGCGCAGTGCAGTTATGACCCATCTTTGCATGACACATGTATGTCTGCAGTAGATTCAGATGTATGGTACTTTGACAGTGGTGCCACTAAGCATATCACCTCGCAGCGCAGTTTATTCACTTTCCTTGAGTCTGCTCCCACAGGGAATACTGTCACTTGTGCCAATAACTCCTCTTATCCCGTTAAAGGAGTTGGACAGATTGTGCTGAATGTTGCAAATGGCAACACCTTTACACTTTTTGATGCATTGTATGTGCCAGGGATCAAAAAGAATCTGCTGTCAGTCTCCGCATTTGCCAAAACAGGTTTGGTTGTAAAATTTGTGGATGACAGATGTACTGTTCATGATCTCTCTTGTGGTGACATCATTGTAGCATCTGGTTCACTATGTCGAGGGCTGTATAAGCTCAATATGGATGGCAAATGTGTAGAGGATTCAGCATGTGCTATTATGGATACGCAGGCTATTTCAAATGCAAAACTGTGGCATGCACGTTTTGGTCATCTGAATTTTGCAAGTTTGCTGCGCCTGCAGAAATCTGAAATGGTGTCTTCTTTGCCTAAGCTTGAGGCACCTGTCAAGCATGTTTGTGAGGGCTGCATATTGGGTAAAATGCAGCGTGCTTCCTTTCCCAAAGATGGATCAGTGAGAGCTGAACGCAGATTGCAGCTTGTTCACAGTGATGTTTGTGGTCCCATGCAAACTCCATCATTTGGAAACTACCTTTACTTCGTGACTTTCATTGATGATTTTACCAGGCATGCATGGGTATATCCTTTGAAGGCAAAGTCCGAAGTGTTTTTGTGCTTCAAACAGTTTTTGGTTATGGCTGAAAATGTGTCAGAAAGTAAGATGGGCACCCTCCGTTCAGATCGAGGGGGGGAGTATATGTCTTCAGAATTTAATGCATTTCTGGCTGAGCGTGGGATAAAACACCAATGTACAGTGCCGTATACACCACAGCAAAATGGTGTGGCTGAGAGAAAAAACAGGTCTCTCATGGAAATGGCAAGATGTATGGTTAAGAGTCAAAGTCTACCACATGGTTTTTGGCTTGAGGCTGTCATGTGTGCCACTTATGTACTAAACAGGTGTCCCACCAAAGCATTACAGGTTGTCACTCCATATGAGGCTTGGCATGGCCGCAAGCCATCTGTTGGCCATTTACGTGTTTTTGGTTGCCTGGCATATGCATTAGTGCCTGTGCAACATCGCAAAAAATTGGATGACAAAGCTGTCAAATGTATTTTTGTTGGATATAGTGCTGAGAGCAAAGGCTATCGCTTGTATCATCCACAGACAAAGCGCATTTTGGTTAGCCGTGATGTTGTATTTGTGGAAGATGCAGTTCAGCCCTTGGTTTCATGTACTAAGGAGACAGATATCAGCTCACATGATGTCTATGATACATTGTTGCCTCTTTTCAGTGGTGCACAGTCAAGTGCAATACCTCATGAGGCAGTTTTTCAGCCTATGCAGGTTTTAAATGATGGCACAGATCAGCCTATATCTGATGCAGATGTGCATGATGCACTTGAGGATGAGAGACAAGAGATTGAGGGCTCTAGGAATATGCCTAGATGGCTGGTGCAGACTTTGCGTGACAGCAAGTTGGATGCCCCTTTGTCTAGTCGCACTCGTTCTGGCTCTCATGGTGCCTCTTATGCGTCAGATTGTTATGCATTGGCTGTTTCTAGTATGTGCGATGAAAGTGAGCCTGTTTCATTTGATGAGGCACAAAGTTCAGAAAATTGGATGGCTGCTATGCAAGCAGAATACGATGCTATTATGAAGAATGGTACATGGTCTTTATGTGACTTGCCCCCTGGCAAGAAGGCCATTGGCACTAAGTGGGTATACAAATTGAAGCGTAAGCCTGATGGCACAGTGGATCGCCATAAGGCTAGGCTTGTTGCAAAAGGTTATGCTCAAGAGAAGGGCATTGATTTTGATGAGACTTTTGCTCCCACATGTCGTATGACCACTGTTCGTAGCATCTGTGCAATAGCAGCTCATAATGGTTGGAATGTACATCAGCTGGACATAAAGACTGCGTTCTTAAATGGAGATTTGCATGAGGAGGTGTATGTATCGCAGCCTCGTGGTTTTGTTCAAAGAGGGCAGGAAAACAAAGTGTGCAGGTTAAAAAAGGCTTTATATGGTTTAAAGCAAGCTCCACGAGCTTGGTATGAAAAAATACATGCATATTTGACTGCACATGGGTTTCAAAATAGTCCAACAGAAAGCACTTTGTATGTTAAACGTGTGGATGGTGTACATCTAATCATTGCTCTCTATGTCGATGACATGCTGCTCACAGGACCAAATGAGAGTCATATTGCTGATTTTAAGGCTGATTTGAATGCCTCTTTTGAGATGTCTGATTTGGGGCATTTGCATCATTATTTGGGGATACAATTTAAGCAGTGTGATGGAGGTATTGCTTTGTGTCAGACAAAGTATATTGAAACATTGTTGCGGAGATTTGGCCTTGAAGACTGCAAGCCTATTGCTACTCCAATGGAGACAGGTTTGAAGTTGAGTCTTCATGATGCTGGAGATCACTTTGATGTCACACTCTATCAGACAGCTGTTGGTTGCCTCATTTATGTATGCATTACGAGGCCAGACATTCAGTTTGCAGTCTCACAGGTGAGCAGATTTATGCATAGCCCAGGCAGTAAGCATTGGCAGGCAGTGAAGCGTATCTTTCGCTATTTGAGTGGTACTCGGCATCTTGGGTTGTTTTATCCCAAGGGGGGATCATTGCCGCCAGATTTACATGCTTTTTCAGATTCTGACTGGGCTGGTTGTTATGACACACGCGTGTCCACGAGTGGTTTTTGCTTCATGCTTGGAAGCTCATGCATATCATGGTTGAGCAAGAAGCAGCCTACTGTGGCCACTTCTAGTTGTGAAGCTGAGTACAGGGCAGCTTTCACAGCTACGGTTGAGTGTGTGTGGCTCAGACGCCTTATGGCTGATTTGGGTGTTGGGCAGCCATCTGCCACCACCATCTTCACTGACAGTCAGAGCGCATTGGCAGTTGCGCGGAACCCAGTGTTCCATGCTCGTACGAAGCACATTGAGGTGCACTACCATTATGTCAGGGAGAGACTCTCTGCAGGAGAGATCAGTTTGGCTTATGTGCCAACACAGGATAACCTTGCAGACCTTTTCACAAAGGCTCTGCCTCGTGAGAAGTTCGAAGCTTTTCGCAAAGCTTTGGGCTTACTCCCTTTTGTGGATTCGTCCACATAGCTAGGCACTTCCCTATACATGAGTGCTAGCTCTTGTTCACCGCATCACTCCAGGGGGGATTTGTTACCATATTATAGTAGTGATGTGTGTGAACACACTTAGGACCGCCGGGGCACTTTTTCCCTCACTAGGAGGTTTTTTCCCCCGTGCATTGTATATACGCCCATTATCTTCTAGGGCTTGTAATCTTTCATTTTTGGCACTCATAATACACTACTGTGTGGTGCTCAAGCTTCCTCATCTTCTTGAAGTTGTGTGTGCATTCCTGCAACCCTAATTCCAACATATATGAGTTGCTATTGCATTCATCAATGCCACATATATGTGTCCTTCACCTATTACATGCATTTGCCTCTTTGCATTCAAGCTATCAAGCTTTCCATTAAATCTTGCAAAACAGAATTTCCACTTGCTTTGGGCAACTCAAATCTTGCTTTGCTTGTGTCAAATCACCTGCAATCCGCTCAAGGGTGTTTAGTTTTGCTTACCCGTGGTCCTTAGCTTTCAGATCTGTTGAGTAGGTGTGTGCTCCAAGCTCCAAGCTCCAATGGATAGCTCAAAAACATAATTTCCCTCTTCTTCACTCACTCACAAAACCCTAATAGAAAGCACCAAGCTCTGATACCATGAAAAGAGAGAAGAGGTAGACACAAGTGTAGAGAGGAAAAACCTAATCAGCTCTCATCTCAAACCATCAACATCTACATGATAGAGAAGCTCCATAGCTTTCCTTCATTGCACACCACAAAATGCAGCACACTATACTAGTGATAAGTTCATAATGAAATAACCTAAGTCTAATGTCCACACACTTGGCCAGCTGGACGCAGCCATTATTGTCCACACACACTGCTAGACTGGTATCCACATGCTACCGCTATCCACCAAATCCTAATGAGCTTGCATTCTCAAAAAAGAAAATCATGAGGCAACTACATAAGATGTGTTGAAGACCATAACCTTGGTTTTGCCCAAAATGACCGTAAGGTCTCTCTCCCTGCAAAATTTGTCCAATGCATTTAAGTGTTTCTGTAAACCCTCATTGAATCTGAGATCAAGACAATGTCATCAGCATATAGCAATATTAACAATATGGGCACTACTATTTGAGCCAATGGTGAACCTCTTACCTCCGAAACTATCCACAAATACTGCGATCTCATCAATGTATAGGCCAAAGAGTGTAGTTGAGAGTGGGCAGCCCTGCTTAACCCCAATAGTGCTACATATATCTCCCGAGGTCCCACTGGGTGCACGTACTCGACCGAGTACTAGCTCATATAGTGCCATCACACCCCATATCATCTCATCTGAGAACTCGAGCTCTTGCAACCATCCTATGAGATGGGATCGAGAGACAGAGTCAAAGGGTTTACGGAAATCCACAAAGCATCAATACACGTCTCTTTGAGGACCTCACCTCCTCTATGCAGCCCGTAAAGTAAAGATATGGTCCAGCGTGGAGAAGTTTGTCCTGAAGCTTGCCTGGCCTAATGCTCTGTTTCCCATCCTCTCTACCATAGAGTTCATCATGTCCTCTAGTAGGCAATCTCTAGAGCAAGGGCTTCTTGTGTGGCTAGCTCGCCTTTCTCTTTGCCATACTTGTGCTCTCTTCCTTGCATAATTCCATACATTTCTCCATGCATGCAGCCAAGCATGCGTCCTTTCAGGCTTCCATCTCTTGTCACATCTCATCTTGCAGCTATTTGTTCATTTCCTCTACCCAGTTGTCTCTGCCCTGGATCTCAGGCTCCCGACAGCATTAATCTCCTTTTGATGCTGGTTCAAAGTCTTGTCTATCAACTTCTTTTGGTCTGAAAGGGCCTTCTGAGTTTGTTCCTCCATCTTGTTCACTCTGTCTTCAAGAAGGAGCACCATTGTCGCAATCACCCAGCTCACCATTTGTGCGGAAACGGGAGAGATGGCGAACGCACAGGCAGACAAGAAATGGGAGAGATGGCAGGTGCACAGGTGGACAGAGCAGGCGAAAACGAGAGAGATGGCAGACACACAGACGAACAGAGGCAGAAACGAGAGAGAGAGAGAGAGAGAGAGAGAGAGAGAGGCAAAACTCAATTGTGATAATCCCTTTTCATAATTCATAAATCACTTATATACATGAGCTCACTTTTTACAGTGGCCAACCGCCCATTTACAATTTGGAAGCCCAAGACTGACTTTCTAGCTCTATGTACACCTAAGCTCATTCTTGTGACCAGCATTACATGTCGTAAACTCGGTCATCCCATTTATCCTTTATATGTAGCGCTTAGTGCATTTACATAATCATGAGTTACAAGAAAAAGAATAACCACGCTTAAAGAAATAACCCCCTCCCCATTTCCGATCCGTCCTCAGAGCTGGCAAGGATACTCCGCAGTAGTAGATGGAGTAGGTGCGGACGAAGTCAATCGACGATTTGGGATGTGGGGAGGAGTCAATGGAGCCTCGTCGAAAAGGAAGTCTACATCATATCTTCAAAAGTCTGCAACCACCATGCAAGCATCCACTCGATGCGTTCATAGTAGCCAAAGAGTTGCTTCATGGTTGCCCTCGTAGTAGTGGTCCCAATCCGGAAAGGCTTCTAGGAGAGTGATGATGAGGTTGAAGAAGCGGATGGTAGCCACTATGGCAAGGTCCGGAACCTGATCGTAAGCGGGTCGATGAATCCATGCATTTTGCTGAGCATGGTGGCCTCTATGCAAGGGTTCTGGGACGTGGGAGGAGCGAACCATGGAAAATTGTACTGGAGCTTTGGATTCGCCTCTTGCTATTTCTGTATCAACTCCCAAGCCCAGCGTTGACGAAAAGCTTTGCAATACTCTTGCCAGATGTAGAGCTTTAATAGGAAGGGCCGACGCCAAACTGGCTACTGGCCCATGAGCTAAAAGGTGATGGGGCAAGGGTGAGGGGGAGGCCGGTGGTACCCTCCGTGTTGCCAAGGTGGATGATGTCGCTTCCAAGCGCGATGCTTGGCGTCTAAATACGGCTCAAGGACATGGATGTTCATGCGGTCGGTGACCCTACTAATGGGGGCTTCTTGGAGTTGTCGATCGAGCAGTCTATTGATGGCCTGCTCGAACTCCGTGGAGTCCAAGGGGTCGTGCCAGTTGAGGGGGTTGAGGGGTGGGTCGATTTCCTCATGCTCCTGCGGTGGTGGCGGGGGGGGATCTTGCCTTCCTCTAGATGTGTGGGGGAAGGAAGTTCAGGTGGTGATTGAGAGTGGAGTGGAGGAGCCATTGATGAAGAGGGTGCCATGGTGAGGGTAGTGGTAAAGAATGGTGGGGGACTGGCCGAGGGTATGTCTTGAAGATGTAGCAGAAGGCCTAAATGAAGATTGTTGGTGAGGGAGGAGTGGGTATGTGAGGGGGTATAGAGGAGTGGTAAAGAATGGTGGGGGACTGGCCGAGGGTATGTCTTGAAGATGTAGCAGAAGGCCTAAATGAAGATTGTTGGTGAGGGAGGAGTGGGTATGTGAGGGGGTGTAGAGGAGTGTGATGGCGGAAAGAGGGAAGGGTGGTGGTTCCTAATGGTGGCGGGAGTGGTGGGGGTTGAGAGTTGGTGCTGGGTTGGGAGGGGTGAGGTGGAGGCGGTTGATGAGGAGGAGACGTGGATGGGGGTCTGGGGCTGCTGGGAGCGGCACCACCATCGTCGTCCTCCTCCTCATTTGTCGTTGTCATCGTCGTCGTTGGGCGCTTGGCATGTACAATGAAGTAGGCATGCTCACTTAGGACTCCTCTCGATCGCGAATATGGCCCTTGTTTACAGTTGGTATGAGCTGACGATGATGCATCGATGTCGGCATGGGTCACTGATGTGGATGCTCGTGCCATGAAGGAATCAATGATACATCTCTAGGCAACATCTTGTATGGGCTGAACTCGTATCTCGGCCTGTCCTCTCAATACTCCATCCCTATGACTCATGGAGTGTGGACGCTCACTTTTGTAGCTATCTAGGCCTGCAATGGTGTACGGGATATGCAGTCACCCTTTTGAGAGTGGAACTCTTAGGTCATCACCTAGCACCTTTTGAAATAATGGTGTCAAATGAACACGTTCTTTCTTATGTCTTCTTTTGAGTCATGTGAAGTGTATCCGCATGCGCCTGCAGTTGGGACTGCTCGAGGTTGGCTGTGAAGGCTTTGACCAACTCTTGAGCAACTTCCAGCCTGCTCTTCTCTTCTATGGGATTTGGGTATTCTTCCAACTTCTTTGTAGATTATTATTTAGGTCAACAACAACTTCATGTGGCTCAATGGTGGGCTATTTTAATCATCTCCAAAGGAGGAGGATGAGACATTCGAGGCTGTATCCTCATCGAAGCCATCTTGAACTGTCGCACGGTCATCCACCTTCCCAATCTTCTAGGTTCTACCTTTACAGGTCTTTGGGGTGACTCTTGCTTGTTCCGAGACTTCATCAGGTCGTGTTGGGGATAAACCTCCAATGGGAATAAACACGACAAACAGTAAGAAGGCATTGCATTCCATATTCATTTTTTAAGCGGTTACTTGCATTGCTCCAAAACCCTGTATCTCTGCAAGAAGATGAAGATGAAAAGGGTCTCATGCATGAGAACCCAAGATTCATGTGAAACTATACCTACCCTACTTATATAAGTATATTTATTAATACTAATGCCTAAGACTAAGGCCTATGGGTAATCTAAGGCCAACACCTAGCATACCCGGTCGTGGGCCAAGCCGAAGAGCAAACCCACTATTTCAGCATGGTAGAACAGAGCCAAAATTGAGCACCCATGAGGTACATGGAGTATCATGAAAGATCATACATGATGTCTACATAGAACCATAACATGACAAGAAATAGACACCATGTTGATGTAGACCAAGAAGTGGAATTGATGTCCACTCAAAGATAGTGTCTGCATGAATATCTGATATCGATGGTTCTGATGAAGAACCATATAAAACCTTCATGTAAGATTTTTTTTTTTAATGCTGCATATAAGCATAAATATCTAGATAAGTACATATGCCACAACATGGATGTTGTGAAGTCACCACTTCTGGATTATCATAATCATCCATAAGAATATTTGCATCAATGAATAAACATCTGGAACATGATCATGAGCAGCATCATACTCATCCGCAATAAAAACAATACCTGGAATAACAACATCTGTATCAGTAAGAATACTGGAACATAGGAATCCTGATCATCATTATCATGATCAATATGCACATCAAGAATAATTACATCATCCGTAAATGCAAAGCATTATCATAAACCATCTGCATCAAGAATATAATCATGTGGATCTATGACTAAAGCATCAAGAACTAAATCTTGTATAAGTGTGACATCCATAAGTGGATCAACATCATCATAAACAATGGCATCATCATGAATAATAACATCATCAACATGTGGCACCTCATCAAGGTATGCATCCTCACCTGGATCAATAACTGAATCAAAGACCCAAGAACTAGCATGAACATGAGCTCTTTCAGATGGAAATTGATGGATCAACAACAAAGAACGAGAGGGAGAAAGAAAGATATATTAAGCGTCTACTAAAGACCCAATGGGCCTATGAGACCAAAGTGATACAATAATGTCCATGGCATATCTCATCATGGAATGGAAAATAAAACAGATAGAATGAGAGCAGCATCAGCTCCGAGTACATGGTATACCACTCTCCAAAATATCAAGCATGGGGCTAATGAGTATGGCCGAGAGGTCTCCCTCAGCTATGTCACGTGGAAAGGTAGCTCGATGGCTGTGGAGCATGTCTTGGATTTGGAGTTGATGAGGTGATCGTGGCCGACGGAGGGGGCCGAATGGGGGCCAGGGGCGTCGGGCATGTTGGAGTGCGGAGACTCGGTCCAAGGTAACTCCTCTCGGACGAGGTAGGTCTGGAGCAGCTCGTGGAGGGTCCACAAGATCCACTATATCAACGTCCTCCACCTCCTATTGGCTCCGGAAGAAACTGGTGATGGTTGGCTAGTGAGGGAGGGGGCGGGGTGGCTAGGGCCGAAGCTCTCTCAAGAAGGTGTCCCTGTGTCTGCGGAGCTCAAGCAGGACTAGGCAACGTTGGTCCTCAAAGTCCATGATCCTAGAGAGTGGACCAAATCCCTCACGAAATAGACCAAGGTGGAAAAGTACGGTAAGGTATGCATTCAAGTATGGGTCGAGATTTTGAGGTACATTAAATATGTATGGTCCGTAAAAACATAAAAAATATACTATATAGTGTACATATATATAGAGAAAAATGAATGAAAAAACAATTCATTTCTGAACATTCAACAACACCACAATTACCAAAATGAGAGCTCCATCTGTCAACATGTTTCCTTCGCTATCATACTCTCAGCTCTAGCTCTGCAATGGTGGTGAACGCAACGGCGTCTGTATCAATGAGAGAAATGGCTATGTTCGCACTATGCATAAGTCGGCTAAAATCGGCAACGGTGGCTAGCCTAGGGTTTTTTTTGGCCCAAAATGTTTTTAAAAATTGCCACGTACTTGCCAATGAGGTGATAGCTCGAGTGGTGAAGGTGTTTGCCTAGGACCAAGAGGCCTTGGGCTAAAAACCCCCCTTGGTGCTTCCTCGGCGGCATCACCTATAGGTGGATAAATAAGCTCCCAATGTTACATTGCATAGCATCTTTATGTGCTTGCTTGCAATTGAAATTGCATGCTGTTTTCATGCTTGCTTGACCAATGTGTAGTTCCCGGTAAGGGGACGCCCGTCCGTGAACCGTGCGTGTGAAACTGTCTGCTAACATGGTTATGTGGCATGTGACAGGTGGTAAGTATTGGTCATAAACCCAGCCTTAGGAGTTAACACTAATTTATAAGTGAGTGTGTACACACTTCATTAAGTTTTGGGCGACCAAAACTCACTTATAAATTATGACCAACCCGGTGTTCACACACACTTATGTCCCGAGGTGGACAAAACCCAATGTCCACCGCCCAAACCTTATCCCCTTTGTACAAAGGGAGTAACCGGCCATGTGTCCACTGTAGCTTGCTCCACAAAGCACTTGCCTGCCACCTACACTGGACACCACCTCACTCCTCTCTCTAGAGATTGGCGCCTCCTTCATGAGGGCATTTTGGGCTGTATTTTCTACACTGTTTCCTTGACTACTCCATATCCAAGCTTGCTAAGGTGTTTTCCAAGCTTCCAAGAGTGTTTGTGGGTGCTAATCACTCTCCTACACACTCCCAATGACTGAAATTCAGCAAAAGAGCTCTCTTCATTGTTGTAATTTCTGGTCTTTTTGCTGAAAACCCTAATTTCAGCTCTCCTTTTTCAAGTTGAACCATAGGGAAAGCTTTCCCAGGGTTCCCTTCATCCTCTTGAAGATTTTTGTCGCGAAGAATATCTTGTGCTTCTTCCAAAGTTTTCTGTCCCTCCATATAAACTTCTTGCATAAGCTTAGGTTGCTGGGAGTATAAGAAGTAAATTTCAATGAGACGGCTGAAAAATTATTAAGGTAAGTTGCCACATTCTCACCGACTTTTTGCTTTACCTCGTCCCATTCCTTTTGCACATCTACCTCAAAGTTTGCGGGAGAAGGAACTTCTTGTTGAACATGGTCTTGAAGTCGGTCCATGACGTTTGCTCGGTCCCGTCTTTCACCACTTTTAGCCAGCAATTCAAGGCGGCATCCTTTAAATGGATACGAACCATGCGGAGCTTGGACTTTTCGGAGAAATCTTCACCTCCAAAGGATGTGATAACCCGAGAGTGGCTACGAGAATTGCCACCTCCGATACCCTCCTTCGATTCGAGCACCTCGATCAAACAGAGGTTAGGACCGCCCAAGACCACACAGGCCGAGCTTTGATACCATGTCAAAGTCACGCAGGTGTCCATGAAGTTAAAGCTACCTCCGAGCTGGACTATGCACGATGTGTTTCATGTTAGTTGGCTAAAACCATATGCAGGTCCAATCACTTTAGAAGTGAAAGACAAAGCGGAACCAGACATAGTTGATGAAGCTGAAGTAATGGTTCCAGAATAGATCCTTTTACACCGCTTCAAGCATGGTTCAAGCCGAAGACAAAGACACTTCCTCACAAAGTTTCAAGACCGAGAGACTCACGAAGCGGTTGGCTTGACAAAGAATTCTTCGAAGACTACCCGGCTTTATTGACTGATTATTTGGAGGCTAAGCAGCTTCTGTCAAGTTAAACAGAAGGGGATGTCATGTGAATCCCACACTTGGATGCAACATAGACATATCTGAACAAGAAGGTGCAGGACCTGGAGAGGAAACTCATCCCATGCGAGCCCAGTCCGGGACGAGTCAGCGAGGGTTCCACTCTACACGTTCGAGGTCACGTGTGCATTGTCCTACACATGAAGCAATGCCAGTCTCTACTCTGAGTCTCCCTCTGGAATGATGTCAGATGATCTGTCTTTTGGGTTTGTGACCGGACACCAGGTGTCTGTAGAAGCATGTAGGATTGCATGTAGGATGGAGTCCAGCCCATAGGGCTACCCCAAAAGAGAGTCTTATGCTCTTGCAGTGGGCATGGGGCAGCCTTTGTGACACCCCAAGGGGCCAGGAAGGCCCCAAGCCTTGCCCACCAGCCCATGGAAGGGCTGGGAAGGCTGTCGGCCAGCCCAAGGGGCCTGTCCAGGCAGCCGACAGGGCCTATGGGCGAGGCCAGGCCAAATGGCTGCCCGGCAGCCACTCGGCCAAGTATGGGGGCTGCCCAGCACCCATACATGCCGGCCATCTATGTTTAGGGGTATAAATACCCAATGCATAAATCAGTCATTCTATCTCATTATGCACAAAGGGTTGCTGCGTTCCAAGGGCCAGGACAGCCAAGGTGAAGAAGTGCAGATCAAGAACCAATCTTTATTTCAGATTTACATCATTCTAATAAAGCAAATACACCATTCGTGGTGGGGGCCCTACAGAGGGTATTCGGGAACCAATACTATGTCCTCTTCTCCCTCTCTGTCTCTCTCCCTCTCTCTCTCTCAATTTCTGTGCATCTTCTTCTATGTTGTACGTTATCTTCATCATGAACGATTGCTGAATTCCGAGCGTTGAAGTTACCAATTCTTCCACCGAGCTTCCGCATGTTACAGTGAGGAAGAGGGCAGCACATATATATACTTCTATATGAGTTGGTCCACTGGCCAATTGCATTCTAGTCCATCACACGACCTAAAAATAGGATCTGCAACTTTAGCCAACGGAAAATATGCAACAAATTGATGTATAAATTGTGTGAATGCAGAATGATCACACTTACCTTCATAGTTACTCAAGTTTGGTTGAGCTCGAATGACGGCAGTGGATGGGGTGGTGGATGAACTAGTACTAGGTGCCAACTTGGGAAGTGTTGCCATCAGACTTGCTTGCAATGTTGCCAGTAACTAGTAACTGCTGATGCTGGAGTTGCATGGCTTCCCGGTCAAGCTTATGTTGATATTCTAATGCCGTGCGTTGTGCCTGGCAACGGTCTTTAGCATCCCTACATTTGGCTTCCTCTACCTTTTGTTCCTTAGCAAGTTGCCTTCTTCTTTACTGCTCCATGAGAAGATGGGAACCCTGCTCTCTAGGCTACTCTTTAGGCTTTTTTACTTCTTTGGTCTCCTATAGTTGTGACTTGAGTAGCCTATTTTGTTCCATCGCTCTTGAAGGAAAATGCTAGTGCTTTGCGGAAGCATTTCTTCTTTGTTGGGTCTTTGTGGACACTTTCTTCTACAGTGGTGTCTTCGTGGACACTTTCTTCTGCAGCATTGAAACTTCTTTCTTCTTCTCTTGACATGGTGAATGGCTCCATGTTTTTCTCGACCTCAGTTTTACCATTTACGGAATGCTCTCACTGTAGGTGCTCAAGCTCGGTCACAACCACAAGCTCTGATACTAATGTAACATGCAACCGGTATGATCGTGTAACGCACAGCAAGACCTTTATACCATTACGTTAATGAGCATGAAGCAATCCACTTTAATCTTTATTCACAGGAGATAGAGCTGAAGAAAGAGAATGTAGAGAGACATCACCAAATTGTGTCCCAATCTACCTAGTTAAGGGCCCCCTCCCACAAGCAGGAGTATTTGCTTTATTGCTTTGGAGAACTTCTTTTACGATTCAGAAAACTTACTGAAGATGATTGATGAAGGATTGCCAAACACAAGGACAACGTAGACCAAACGTCTGCTGAACCATCACACGGATTCAAGACAACTGTGAAGCCACTTCAAAGAGCCTTATGCACACCCAGGGTTTATGCAAGGGCTGAGGGGACTCTTATATATGCCTATTTACTGCTGGTCGGTGAGGTTTACTGCTGTCGGCCAATTCATATTTGCTCACGACTGCTAAAAATACTCAGTTTATGACATTGCTTTCACACGTGTGGTGCTCCTGCTGATCCTGCTGGCCATCTGCTGCAAATACTGGCCGACTGGCTGCCTAAAGGCTGAGTAGCATTGCCAACTAGTTCTAGGGCTTTGCTAGCCCATTTGGTGGCCCGTTTAATGGCACATGGGTTGCCCTTATGCTAGGCAATCATGGCTGGCCTTAGGGCCGGCCGAGAGCCTTTGCATGCCCTTGCTAACTAATGCTTCTACATGCTTCTACACATACCTCGGCTAAGATGACCTACATGAACTGATTGTCCTCCAAGTGGGTTAAGTGAAAGACTCTCACACCTAAGGCTTGCAAAGACCTATGTAGCTCGTGCCTAACATGTTCCTGGACAGGGGCTCACAATGGGGTCACGGCGTACGACATAATTAAAAAATGTACTATTTCTGTACAAGTATGGCACCGATGATAAGCCAGTGTCACATTGCGTCTCACTGCATGAGTGCATAAGACATGTATGCATCAATAGGTAGGTATGCATAAGCAAGATCTAAGTCAAGATCCAAGATCATTGTAAATATTCATGTTTTGCAATATATAGTAGATGAGGGCTACATATCTTGTCTTCTGTGCATTTGCAAGTTCGATAGGATTAGCGATAATCTCTCATGTGCTTAGTGTTTATCTATGTTTAAGTCTTTCTGTTCTCTCATGCAACAACAAACTTCCAAGGTGCAAACAAACACGATAGCATCCAGAAAGAGCCACTCTCCCAAGACGATCTCCATTTCTTATTGTTAGAAATATAACCCCAACTTGTCCATCAGCCACAGTTGATATTGTGCTTATTCTTTCTATCTTTAGCGTGCATTTGCCCTATCAACTACTTATTTGTTGTACTAATTCTTTCTATTTGCTACTTCCCTTAGTGCTAGGCTTCATTATGGCTAAGTCTGCCCTGCATCTCCAGAGGTTTGACAGAAACTTAGTACGTAGGGCTTTGTGTGAATATATGCTCGTGTGTGTGTGTGTGTGTGTGTGTGGAGTGCGTGTGTGAGAGAATATCTTGATACAGAGTTCTACACCCACTATTGGGCACTGATGACGTTAGTGGGGATGTCGTAGTATCTAGTCCATACTATGCATAATGAAGTTGATAGTTATATAGTCTTGTGGGTTGACTACCATGAGTATATAACATGCACGTTCCTAAAAGGTGAATTTGGGCATGTTCCTGGATTTATCTAAGTGTATATATATATATATATATATATATTAAATGTGGATAGGATAAAATGTTAGCCTAAGCTAGAGTCAAAGCGTGTAGCATCACTCCACATGTCCAGGGGCATCCCTAGCCTCAAGGGAACGTGGAGAAATCAATGGAAAAGAATCTATGTGCACATCATCAATGATGTCACCAGTGCACCTCCTCAAAGACTATATAGGCCTATGTAACTAGTTCATTTCTAGCAATGCAATCTATGTTAATCCATAGTATGAATGGCTCTTTGATCTATCCACCATAATTTCAACATGGTATCAAAGCTATTAGGTCCATTAGGCCTCAATTAAGCATAATTAGTATCCAACTAATAAGTCAAATACATATCCTACATTCTAGGGTATATTCTAGGAAGTTTTTTTCTAAACGCCCCTAACTTGGAGGTCTTCCACCGCTCAAACCACACACTATCTTCACGTGGAATCTAACCAGCATTGAAAATGTGGCAAAGAGGTGGTGTGGACTACACAAGGAACATATGTTTCATTGCTTGTATAGAGACTATTGGCAATGCCCCCCATCCCCTTAAAAGGAGCAATGGTCAGTGTGGATCAAACCGATCCCACATACATAGTTAAAGAAAGTTGAGTAGCGTTTCTACTGATTCCATTGACATTGTGAATCTGGGTATGAAGAACAATTGTGTTCAAATCTCTGTTCATAAACCCCTGCATCACTTCTTTTTGAGGTAAGAACCATAGCAAAGAAGCTCAAAGAAATTGTTTAAACAAGAGTAAGCATACACGAGATCATCATTTCACATTTAAAAACATGAGAGAGAGAGAAAGAAAGAAAGAAAGAAAGATTTTATTAACGTCTTTCAAAAGACCGAACTCGACCTATGAGACAAATCAGTGTACCTATGTGGGGTATCCTCTGTCATCCCAACAAAATAAAAAAGTACTGAACTAAAAAAGCTGAATCTGGGTGTGCAATAACTACAAAGAGTGGGGGAGGTGATGGAGCTCTACTACTAGGAGAATGCAAAGCTATATGCATGGAGTATACAATCATGATATGCAACCTAGCTAGCTCCATCCTGTACCATACTGGGGGTATAGAATGGTATACATCAATGAAGGGGGTGTCCACAGCTCCCTGAAAAACATGCCTGGGTCTGCTCTAAAGCGAGCCAGTCGCTCCGCACCCTCTCTGTGAAACTGAGCTCTGATCTCTGTCATCTCTCTCTGGTATAGGCGTGGTGTTCGAAAGCCAAGTGTCCTCTGTCTCCTGCGGGCTCTGAGTGTCTGCTCTCTGAAGAGTAATTCCCTGCTGTGTAGGGACTGGGAGTGGGGTGGATCTCTGAAAAAATGTAGTAATCTGTGTCTGTCGTCCCCCCTCTGAAGCTGTCTGAGCCTGTAATGATGTCTCTCTGTGACGCTATATGTCTAGAATGAATCTCCCCAGTATGCGCTGGTCTGCTGCCTCAAAGATCTGGCATAGGGAATGTGGCTCTCTGAATAAAATGGGATATCTCTCTCTGATGGCTGTATATGCTCTGCATTTGCATACATAATGCTCCTCACTCTCCACCTCCTCTCTGCACAATCTGCATACCCTCTCCTCTCGGGGGATCCGTGCTACTCTGCCAGTGTCGATCTCCAATCGATGTGATGAGACTCTGAGTTGACCAATAGCTACTCGGGAGCCGTGTGGTAAAAAGCCCTCCATGTATCTAGGCCTCTCTATAAATCCATCATTAGTGATACTCATGAAGTGATCTCTGTAGTATAGCATCTTCGGTGGAAGAGGCTGTGTAGGTGATATCCATGTCTCTCGTGTATAGAGCTGCCATAGGTCCTGTCTCAATACTCTGTTCCTCTCACTATGAGAGAGACGGATATGTGGTGCATCCCTGTCATACTGGAATGGTGGTAGATGATCCATGTCTAGGCCATGCTGTGAGAACCAATGTGTAACCTGTGCATACCATGATCCTCTGTCTCCTGCCTCAGCCAGCTGTCTAGATGCCTCAAAAGCTCTGTATGACAATCTGTCCTGTGGCATCTCTCTGAATCTGTCTACCAGGCATATAGTCTGGAATATGGCCTCTACCATCATAGGAGGTGTAGCAAACTCTGCTCGGATAATGTCATGAGGTACTGACGGATTGCTGCGTATCATGCGTGCCATCATGAGGACCTGTGGTCTCTCTAACTGTCCACCAATGGGTAGCAAGTCCTGGCACCCATACCACTGCTCCATACATCAGTGCCGGTGTGACTAATGTGTCAAATAGCCACCCTTTCGTCCGGGGTTCCTGAAAATGCGCCTGGTGGCACTGTCTCTCTAGCATAGCCAATGCTGCATATCCCCGTGTCAATCTGGCTCTGGCTGCTGAACCCATGGTGAAGCGCGTGGCTACTGCAGAGAAGGTAACCCCTAGGTACACGTATGATGTCACCACCTCCACCTGGCGTCCTGCGAGAGTGAATGTCAGCTGACTCCTGCCCTGTCTCGATGTATGAAAGACCATAACCTTGGTTTTTCCAAGGTTCACAGTAAGACCCCTTTGTGTGCAAAAATCATCGAGTGCATGTAGATGCTGCTGTAGACCTCCTGGAGACTCAGACACTAATACAATATCATCAGCATAAAGCATAATATGTACTCAGGTACCTGCTAGATCAACTCCATCTCCGCCTCCCTATGTAATGAAGTCAGCCACCTCATCAATGTATAACCTAAATAGCGTGGGGGAAAGTGGGCATCCTTGCTTCACACCAATGGTGCTAGCAACAGTCTCGGACATACCTCCTAGGCATCTGACTCGCCCAAAAACCTGCTCATATAATGCATGGATGTCCCATGTCATATCTGCTGGTATGTCAAGAGACTGCAGGCGCTGAAAGAACCTCTCTCGTAGTACTGTGTCAAATGCCTTGCAGAAATCCACAAAGCAGCAATAGAGCTTTCTCTTCCTCACTCTGGCCTGATCAATCATACATCTCAAAGTGAATACATGGTCAGTGATAGAGAAAGCTCTCCTGAAGCCTGCCTGCCCTGATGAGCGTAAACCTACTCGCTCAGCGTATAAGCTAAGCTCTTGCTCCAACACTGCACCATAGAGTTTGGCCAACGCGTGGCCAACCATAACCGTCCTATAGTTGCTCGGATCGAGCATATCCCCTGTTTTGTGGATCGGCACAATGGTGTGCATCGTCCACTCCGTAGGCAAACCCTCTGCTAGTGCCCTGTTAAACGGGTGTGCAAGAAAAGGAGCCAAAGAATCTACTGCATATATGAGATGCTCACCTTGTAGGCCCATATGGTCGGCGGCCCGTCCATGCTGTAGGCGGCGGATAACTTCCTTTACCATCGAGTGGGTAAAGAAGCTAGCTGTGGTAGGTCGAGGCTCTTGTGGCTGAGGTATAGGTGGCTGCTGTGGGGCGTGGTATAGACCCTCTGCATATGTGTGCCATGTCTGTGGGTCTGCAATGGGTGTCGATGTCCGGGGCTCTCTGAAGTGCCGCCATGAGATAGGGCTATCTCTACTCATGAAGAAATGAAAGATCTCTAGCTCCTGTATCTGTGCGAAGGCCCACCTTTTGCGGCGAGTAAGTCTCCTCATCTCTCTCCTCCACTCCTGCTCTGTGATGGCTCCCAAGGCTCTCTGTATGCGGAGCCGTGAGTATAGGGCTCTGCACTCGTCATCATATCATCTGTTCTGGGGCATAGTCCCAGATCTCGCAGGCTCTCCTGAGTGGACACGATGTGGGAAGCTCTGTAATGCAACCGTGTGTAGGAGTGATGCCAGCTGGGCTGTAATGGTATCCATAGGTGCCAGGGGATCCATGAGTAGGAGCCCATCCTCTACTCTGCCAGTGTATATGTTTGCCATGTCATGTGTGAAGTAGATGGTAGTGTGTGGCGTCGGTATGGGGGGGGCTGGTGATACTGGTGATCCGGCTAGTGAAAATGCCAAGTATGTATGATCTGCCCCAATAGGACGAGGTGGAATGGAGAATGAGGTGACAAGCTGTGATGCCTCCAAAGATCCCATAATGTAGTCCACCACCGTGTCTCCGGTCCGTGTATGACCCCCATGTGGGAAGCATGTCAGCCCTCTTGATCCCGGCCACTGTAGCATCCTGTTATAAATAACGAGACGATGCATGGCTCCCAACTCTAGTAAGTGGTCCCCATAATGTCCTTTGTCTGGTTCAGTGTCCTCTAATGCCCGACTAGCCCCTATCTCCTCTCTGGATCCACAGGGTGGAGGATCTCCATGTCATCATAGTCATACACCTCACACTGTCTACTCTGTGTGTGGGCATTGAAGTCACAAGTAAGAAATACTTCCCCTAGTGTAGAATAATGCATAATCACCTCTGACAGACAAGTGTATGGCGAGGCTCCTGTCTCCTCCTCCTGTGGCATGTCCTCTGTAATGACATAGGAGGATCCTGATGGAGGAAAGTAACATAGGGCTATGTATATAACCCTATCCTGTGAGAGCTGTAAGCTGATCCACATGTATCTAGCCTCTGGATCCTGTGCTACCACTCTCAGTCTCCCCTGTAGCTCCCGTCTAAATAGAACTGCTACTCCCCCCGACCCTCTCGAGGTACCCTGGCGTGTGGTCCGCCTGTATGCTGACTCCCACTGGAATCCCTCTACTCGAGGTAGCCCTCTCTCTGGGCTCTGATGTGTCTCTGTCGTCAGAAGTATGATGTCTCTCCCCACCATAACATGCTCCAGTCGTCCATGCTGCACCCATAGTGAACCATTACAGTTCCATACTGCCATATGTGTCTCTGTCAGTGGCCTGATCTGTGTCCCATAGGCCCCAAACCGCTAATCCATGGGCCGGCCATCAATGATGACCCGACCATCTCGATAGAAGGCCTTCTTGCCTTCTCTCCTCGCGTGTAAGACTCGTGGCATGCAAGCTCTCCTATGCTCTAGCTGCATCCTCGTGAGATCGTCATCCAAGAAATTAGGAGCTCCCTCTAAGCCTCGTAGTATGACCCTCTTCCTCATGAAGGTGACCTTCTCCGTCTCTCCTGCAAACTGTAGGATGGGGGCTCGCTTGCGTGTTGAGTCTTTTCCGGCTCTCCATGCTTTGGTGAAGGGGAGAGGGTCCTCTTCCCTGTAGCCTAGCTTCATGCATAGAAGCCGTCCATCTTTCTCGGGAGTGGAGTTGGGTGTCTCGGCTATACCTGTGACTCGAATGTTGAGGCGGCGGGCATGCCTCATCTTCTCCTCCTCAATGGTGGTGTGAATGATTTGATGTTCTTCCCTTTGAGTCTCCTCCCTCATTTCTTTGCGGATGTTCTTCTTCACCACCTCAACCCATCCTGCCTGCTTGGCTTCGAGTTTTCCCTCCATGTCCTTTGTGATCTCCTTGGAGATCTCTTCTTTGACGGCCGTGAGTTATTGATCTCCCCTTCTTCCTTCTCGGTGTTCTTGACGGCTACCAATTCCACTTTCAATGCACTCACCTCCTCCTTGAGTGCTGTGTTCTCTTGTTCAAGGCCCATGACCCGTGCTTCGAGGGCCATGATGTGCCGGTGTAGTTTGTTCTCCACCTCATTGAGGTTGGAATCGGATGTCTTCTTATTCTCCTTCATTAGTGCCTTCATTGCCGTCTCGAGGGCCTCGAGTTTCTCTTGGAGACTCGGGGCCATTCCTCGAGATTGAGGAGAGAGAGAGAGTTATGTTGCTGCCTTGGGGGCCTGAGCAAGGGTGGGTGGGGAAAGGGGGGCACAGACCCTAGCGGAGAGGGAGGCGGGCTAGCATATTGCCAGCAGTACTGGCCGCTAGTGGCAAACAGAGAGGGCGGCTACGCACAGAGGCGCGAAGCGAACAGGGAACAACGAAGTGAAGCAAGCGCCGAACAGTGCAGCGAAAAGCGGGCAGCGAACAGTTGCGGGCGGCGACAGTAGAGAGATTAACAGCGAACAGGGGCGGCGAGGGCAGAGGTGAACTAGGGCGGCACACACACACACACACATAGAGTTGCACAACACACCTCTCAAAAGAAGGTGATCCGCTGCTGTGGGTGCGAAAGGCATGTGTCTCTGAGGCAAAAGAGCAAACGCTGATTAACACAGGGGAGGCTCAGAAGGCAGAACGTAAGTTAGGGATTTAGAAATTACAAGGAATTAGTGGATCGTAATCACCTCTACAGTAGAGTGGGTCGACATTCTCTTGATTTTCCAGCCTTTTGTCATTATATTTTTCTCTGAGTTGTCTCCTACTTCTCATCAGCTCCACGTCCCTGTTGATAAAGCCCTTAAGTTCACCTTGTAGCTTGACCTGCCAACGCTCTCTACATTGAAAACTGCATCAGTGCCCCAAGCCCCAAGGATACGCACAACAAGGGGAGAAACTTGCCTCCAATCATGATGTGCATGTGTCGTCCTTCTTTGTGAGTGGGATTTGTTACCAAGCAAAACTTCATGCTTTTACTACTGACTCAGGCCAGCTGCTTCCTCACACAGGTTTACTTTTGCAATGCTCTCAGCATCATCCCACCTAATGGCAGAATGGATATTTCGGATCAACATATAAGGGCCAGCCTCCTGGGTTTCCAAATGAAAAATACGTGTGGCAGCACGTTCTCCTCGCTCCACATCAAAGTGGAGTCTACATCCACCCAGCAATGTAGTCCACAATGTTGGAGTAGCCTGCAATGGCATATGCTTTAGTAACACCTCCCCTTCATCAAGAAGTCCAGCCCTTCCAAGAAGATCAATGATGCAATTATAGTGCTCTACTGTAGGTAAGATACCATTCCTCCTCATAAAAGCAAAATAGTTGCAGCCTTCCTTCACCAGACCAGCATGACTACATGCATAAAGTATGTTAACATAAGTGATTGAATTTGGAATCACACCTGCTTGCACCATTTTTGGTGCAAGATCAAGCGCCTCCTCAGCCAGCCCTTGTTGAGCATATGAAGCAATCATAGCAGTCCAAGTTATCACATTACGGTGGGGCATACTATCAAACACCGAGCGTGCTTTCCCCACACTCCCACACTTTCCATACATGTTCAGAAGAGCGTTCCCTAGATTAACACAAAGTTCAAACCGCATGCTCACAAGGTGTGTGTGCAGTTGTTTGCCCTCATTTATGGCTGCCTGATTGCCACATGCATCAAAGGCACTTATGAAAGTGATTTCATCAGGGGAAACCCCCTGTTGCTGCATTTGTTGCAAACAAACAAGGGCTTCCTTGCCCTGGCTGTGCTGGGCACATGCTGCGATCATGGCATTCCAAGACACAATATTTCGATCATGCAAATCATCAAAAGCCATCATTGCATCCTCAAGGCTGCCACACTTACCATACATGTTGACAAGGGCATTGCGCACCACAATGTCTGAATTATGAACACTGCTTGCAACATAGGAGTGTATCAACTTGCCGTTTCTTAATCCTAGGTTGCTATCACATGCAGCAAGGATGCTAGCATAAGTGAACTCATTTGGCACTATCCCCTCCATCATCATTCGTTGAAACAGGCCAAATGCCTCTTCACCTTGTCCAGTCTGGACATATGCACTTATAACAGCTGTCCATATAACCACGTCCCGCTCTGATATGTCATCAAACACCCATCTTGCATCGTTCAAGCTGTGGCAATTTCTGTACACATTGACAAGTACAGTTCCAACGATGACATCTAAACGGAATCCAGAGTTTACAACACGGGTATGCATGCGTTTAGCCTCTGTGAGAGACCCTGATTCAAGACAAGAAGAAAGGGTACTGACAAAAGTGGGTTTTTCTGGCACAACACCTTCAAGGCACATTTGATGAAAGAATTGCAAGGCAAATGCGGATTGCCCGAGATGGGCATATGCTGCAATTATATGAGCCCAAGAAGAGGCATTCCTGTCATGCAATTGTGCAAACACCATGCATGCTTCTTCCAGAGCTCCACATTTGGCATACATGTGCAGGAGGGCGTCCTGTAAAAGTGGAATTTTCTCACGACCGTTCTTGATTATGTGTGAATGGATGTGCCTGGCTTGTGGCAGAGCTTTAAAGTTCCTACAACGGTGCAACAAAGAGGCGCATGCGTAGAGCTCACCTTCAGAGGTCTCCTTGATGCGTTCCTGCTTGTCTGCATGTGAAGCTTCCAATGGGCCTCTGCTGCTGAAAGAGCGCCAATGCAGAACGCCAACACTTAAAAGCTCATAGCTTTCGATAATTTTCAAGCGTATCATCAAGCTACTCTTCCGAACCATTAGAATAACGGAGATCCATCAGAAGAAGTGGACGAACAATCGAGAAGAACAATCGACCTGCACCGGTTCAGGATTTTATATCTGTAGAGAGAGAGAGAGAGAGAGACATACATGCATATACTATGTGTGTGTGCGCATATACTATGTGTGTACATAATATTCATACATACTGTATATACATACATACTCTAATTGGGATTTTTTTGCTCTCGAGTTTTTGATGCACATTCGACCGGAAACTAGAAATGCGAAGCAATATGCACCCAAAATCTTTTTTTATTTATTAATTAGTGAATGCTCAGTTTTACTAAGGTGTACGAACGTTTCATGAGATAGTCAATAACCTAAGAGAAAATATATATCAAAGAATCTACTGTTTATGGTAACAGCACAAGTATCTCTGTGATCGCGCGATAGAAGGGCTTTCATGCCGTCACTTGTAGGGAGCGTGGCAGGTATCGTGGTAGGCATCCGTTTAGGGCCTCTCTCTCAAAGATTTAAGAGCCTTGTCTCTCTCAGAGTCAAGCGAGGGTAAGGTGGGGGAGGCGACCAGGCTAGGGGAACCAAGCAAGCGAGGGGAGGATAGGCAAGCTCTCTCTGCGCGCCGTAGTTGCATCGAAAGGTAAAGGAAACTGGGCAGGCACGGGGAGACGACCATGTGCATGGAGGGGAGGGAGAGAGGGAGGAGGTAAGCAGGTGTGCAGGTGTGCACGCGTGGCAAGGAGTGGAAGGTGGGGGAGGCGGGTGAAGCGAGGTGAGCGGCAGGCAAGCAAGAAAGAAACGATGTAGAGAAAGTAGCCTTAGAAAAAAAAATAAGTGGCCACTTAATTAATACAACCAAAATATATTGTGTGAATATACAACCAAAATAGATTGTGTGAATACCCACACATTATGGGGGCGCCACAAAGCCAAAGGTGTTTTGCCCATAGCCTTGGAGTGAATCAAAGCCATGTAAAGTGGAAAGGGCATGTAAAGTGGAAAAGATTTACCAAGAAATCTCTACATTTGAAGGTGGGGATACATCCATGTGGAGCATTCAATGTAGCCCACAATGTTGACCTTTAGCCCACATGGAGGATGGAGAGAATCATGGAAAAGGGGATCTAGATCCACAAATCAAGGGGAGCTTTATTAGCACGTAATTCTCATCTAAACATGCTTATGCACTAAGCTAATCCTTGTATCTTCAGCCTATATAATGAGGCTCTCGTATCAATGAAGTACACAATCTATTTTGCATCAATCTCTTGTCATTATGCTCATTTGTCATTAGTGAGTTTACTAGCTTAATCCCATCATTATGTGATTGCTTTGATCCATTTTCTTAATCTCTTTTATTTTATCATTATCTCTCAACCATGTCTTTAATCACCTTTGATCCGCCATAGCTCAAAAGTTAATAATGGTATCAAAGCTTAGGTTAGGTGACATTAAGCTAGTTGTAGCTCTCATCTCGGTGAGGCAACATAAAGGGTAGACGTGAAAACATTACCAAGTGCAAAAGAGAGCACATAGGTGGCCATTGAAAGGTGTAGCGTGTTCATCTACAAATTGGTTCATCAATAAGAGAGAAGCGATGCAACACAGCTCATCAGCTAGGTTGTATCAGCCAAGGTAGTAAGAACACTACTCAAAGCAGTAAGGATAAGAGCTATGTAGGCTCTCATAAAGCATACTACAAAGGAGGATAAGCAACTCAGTGATCACCTGCAAAACAACCATTACAATGGCACCAACAAAATTAAATGCGACCAAGTGCCCCCAATACAGCGACAATAAACGCATTACAGCATCTCAAAAAAAATATTAGAAGGAGAGAGGATCTAAGATTCTGCAAACCCTATAGGCGACAAAGCTTCTTATGGAGAGTAGCACAAGGGTTCAAAGATAAAACCCTAAGTATTTAAGAAGTAGTGTAAAGAATGTTTTTTTTAAAAGGGGGTTTAAAGTGTTTGTTAAGAGCCTAGTCACATGGAGTCATTA
This sequence comes from Cibotium barometz, assembly GCF_041138505.1. Lineage (NCBI taxonomy): Eukaryota > Viridiplantae > Streptophyta > Polypodiopsida > Cyatheales > Cibotiaceae > Cibotium > Cibotium barometz. Next base: position 7,767,281 of record NC_141096.1, on the reverse strand, counting down.
AAAACAAATGTGTATGGGCTTCATCATCATCGACATCATGCACATCATCAAAGAAGGGTACAAGCAAGGGATTTAAAGGGGGTTTAAAGTGTTTGTTAAGAGCCTAGTCACATGGAGTCATTAAAAACAAATGTCTATGGGCTTCATTATCATCAACATCATGCACATCATCAAAGAAGGGTACAAGAAAGGAATCGACATCAACAAAAAGATCTGCATTGAAAAAAACTTCAACAACAAAGCAAAGAAGTGAAATAAGAAGAAAGCACATGCCAACTTTGCGAGGAGTGAAGGTGAAGGTGACCAAGCCTCTTGCTTAGAAGAGGCACACATGGTCCAAGAAGATTGGGCTTTCTAAACAACAAGGCCAATGGCCAAACCCCATTGTAAACCCCTAACGTAAAATGGTGTAACCCTATGTGAAAATCCATGTAAATCCAGGATCCTAGTAAAGATGGTGAGGCACCAAAATAGATAATTGGTGGCTATGACTTGGAGGGGGAGTTTGTTGGGAAATGCCAAAGCAATAGCCACACATTATGGGGGAACCACAAAGCTAAAGGTGTTTTGCCTATAACCTTAGAGTGAATCAAAGCCATGTAAAGTGGAAAATATTTACTAAGAAATCTCTACATTTGTAATTGTGGATATATGCATGTGGAGCATTCAATGTAGCCCACAATTTTGACCTTTAGCCCACATGGAGGATGGAGCGAATCATGGAAAAGGGGATCTCGATCCACAAATCAAAGAAAGCTTTATTAGCACCTAATCCTCATCTAAACATGCTTAGGCACTAAGCTAATCCTTGTACTTCAAGCCTATATAATGAGGCTCTCATATCAATGAAGTACACAATGTATTTTGCATCAATCTCTTGTCATTATGCTTATTTATCATTAGTGAGTTTATTAGCTTAATCCCATCATTATATGATTGCTTTAATCCATTTTCTTAATCTATTTTATTTCATCATTATCTCTCAACCATGGCTTTAATCACCTTTGATACACCATAGCTCCAAAGTTAATAGTGTGCACCCTTATTTATCTACATTGGCTTTGCACTTTTCATTCAAGTTCGCCACGTCAGCCTTTGGTTCATTTTTTGGGGGTTTTTTTTAATCTCGCCATGTGTCAACGAGCGATCTTTTTCCCGATCTGATGGCACTGGTGTTCAGCATAGTATTCATTATCATTTTTGGTCACTTGACATTATTGCAAGGGACTCACTTGCCTTAGTTTTTTTAGCTTAGTTTTTTGTATGTGGCTCTTTTCTAAGCGGTCTCGTGTTTTTTTAGCATGAGTGTGCTTTTGTTTTTTTTGGAAGCCTATAAAGGCTTTTGGCCTTTGGCCATTAAAATTATATAGATGATATAATGAGAAGATAAGCGTGGATTTTTGGGAGAACAAGCTTTGAAAAGCTTACGAAAAGCCTTTGTTTCATTTCTCTAATGCCTACTTGTTCACTCAAGAGAGAGGGAAAATAGACAAAGCCGAGTCATCATAATCATTGTCATCATCATCGTTGCATCCAGTCAGAGCACGGTTGTGAGCAAAGAAGGAATAGCACAAGAAGTGCTTCTTTTAGCCTTGGCAAAAGGCCTAACAAAGACACAAAGACGTGTGGCTGCCTTAGCTAGTGGAGGGGGCTTAAAGCCCTTCATTTGTTGGTGTGAATCTCAAGTTTACACGTCGTGCCTTATGTCTTTGGCCTTCATGGTGTGTGTGGTATCCACATCCCATAGTGGTGTGATCGTGACGCGCCCGTCTTTTTGGTTTAGTCACTTGGCGAGTAGCTTGGTTGGTTCTTGTGGGTTTAGTGAGGATGGTTTTTGTGCAACCGGGTGTATGGGGCTTGATCAAGCCCAAGGGAAGCTTCCCATAACCATTTTGTGATTTAAATCTTCTCTTTTTTTATCAAAGGATTTATTTTCTAGAAGTTAAAGGACAACCCGTGAAGGGGATTTTTTAAAAAGGAATCAATGATGCTTAAAAGTACACGATGGTGGCTCTTTATTTGGAAAAGCATTCATGCACGCTTGACACTCATGTTTGTGAGCTTCTACACTTTGGTTTCTGGGGACTGGTGACAACATATGGGAGGATTTTCTCACTTTGGCAAACGGATTTGTTTGAAGACCCATCGAGCATAGAGTTCGATCAAGTTGGTGCAGATGAAGCAGATGAAAATGGTTTGCTCTTTTTATTTGCTACAATTGCTGAGGATGATGCTTATGATGGTTTCTCTACTTTATTTGTCATCGAGGCTTTTGTGATGCATGAAGTTCTTGACAATAATGTGCATGCCAAGCCAATTGCTGATGGTGGATCCAAGGACAAGGAACCTTATAGTTCAACACATGTTGGTGATCACATGGATGTGGATTACAAGTATTTGTGAGGGATTGATTGGCCATGTGATGAGTCTCTACCTAATCATGTGAATGAAATCTACAGAGGGGATATTGTGAAATCATGCTCTATGTTTGATTGTGAAAAAGTTCTTGGATTTCATAAAAGAAGTAATCTTCATCGCGACACATTGGGGGGTTGGCATCTGAATTGGATGCCATGTGCAGTGATGATGCATGGTATGTTTCTTTCTTCTTCGACAAGCATGGTTTCGACAATACAATAATATGGTCACTCTTAAAAGACTCATGTTCTTTATTGTCATGAGATCTTGGGCCTTAGATTTGTGATTATGCATATGCTTACAAGTTCCTCATGGTTAGATCAATCCTTTTTTTAGGATCAAGTCTTTGTATGGCTTGTGCTTTATAAAAGTGTCTTTGTGCTCAAGGCAAATGGGGGTTGCTTCTTCTTTTGACTCTTGTGTGGTACACATGGCTTGTTTGCAGAGGATGAGGATATTTATAGGTTTCTTCAAGGTGTCACAGTTCCTAGGCACAAGGATATTATTTAGGACTTCTTGGTCAACATTGAAGATATAAATGAGTTTTTTTCGGGCTAACATTGTTGAAGAGGACAAGCATATCATTCGGGATTTTCTTGCTCATATCATAGATGGAAAGACGATTACAAATGTATGTCTCTCTACTTATGATGGCATTACTATGGATAATTTGGGGGGTACGCACACTCTTGTTTGCTTGTATACAAATCAAGAGCGCCTGTGTGTTGATGAGGATACTCTAGAGGATATATTGGCCATGCATTCATTATGTACATATGAGGCTCGAGGTGTTCAAGATGAGTTGTTTAACCGGCTTGTGCATCAAAGTGAGCTATTTGAAATCCATTGGTTGAAAGCAGCACAGTTTTCAAATTGTTCGTCGACCATGAAGATGTAGCTTATGATGGTTCTTTAGCTTATGCTGGTGAGCAACAACAAACCTTCATCTTTGACCCTAAAGGACTTGGAGTAGCACAAAAGATGACTCTTGTAAATCAAGCCTCAATTTGGGAGGGTAAAATGTGATGGGGATTTCTTTGCTAGGATTTTTGATACACATTTGACTGTAAACGTATGTGTGCACCCCTATTTATCATCGGCTTTGTTCTTTTCATTTCGGCTCATCACATCGGCCTTGGTTTGTTCATTTGGGTTATTTTGGATCTCGTCGCGTGTCAATGATGAGCGATCTTTTTTCCTAATCTGATGGCACCAGTGTTCAGCAGAGTATTCATTATCATTTTTAGTGACTTGGCATTATTGGAAGGGCTTCACTTGCCTTAGATTCACTTGGCATTATTGGAAGGGATTCGCATTATTGGAAGGGATTCACTTGCCTTAGATTTTTAGTGACTTGGCATTATTGGAAGGGATTCACTTGCCTTAGATTTTTTAGCTTAGTTTTTTGTACGTGGATAAAGGAAAGTCTTTTTTAAAGAGGTCTCATGTTTTTTTAAGGGAAAGCATGAGTGTGCTAATAACGTTCTAATCAACCTTTAATTGGACACAATAATAAGCATAAACAAGTATCTAATCTTATTGCAAAATATCACTAATCAAGCTCGCAAAATGAGCAAAGGATAACACAATTTTAGAGCCCTCAAAAGGACATCCAGATCTAGCAACCAATCACTCCACCTTGTCTATGATTATCTCAATCACCCATGTCATCAGTTACTTCTTCACATTTTCAACCACCACATAATCTTTATGTAATCAACCTTTGAGAATACACACATTATATCAAACATCTGAGGTCTTTTAGACCTCCACATAATCTTTATGTAATCAACCTTTGAGAATATGCACATTATATTAAACATCTAAGGTCCTTTAGACCTCCACGTGCACACAATCCAAGGCTCATGCGCTCCCCCTCAATCATAACACGTCCCAACTCAAAACGAGCTTAACTTGCTTATTTCACCTAAATGCAATCATGTGTATACTATGTATACATGTGTGCGTGTGTGCATGTGTGCGTGTTTATGTATGTATATATCTACGTATATATATATATATATATATATATATATATATATATATATATATATATATATATGTATGTATGTAGATATCGATGTATATATATGTATGTGTGTGTATACATACATACATACATACATACATACACATATATATATATGTACATATACATACATACATACATACATACATACATACATACATACATATATATATATATATATATATATATATATATATATATATATATATATGTACATATACATACATACATACATATATATATATATATATATGTACAAACACACACATATGTGTGTGTGTGTGTGTACATTACATATATGTGTGTATGTATGTATATATATATATATATATATGTACACACACACACATGCACGCACGCACGCACAAACACATTTATATGGTAGTACTGTACTATGAGGACATGCACTTATGGCATGGGCACTTTTGTCCCATGGCCACCATCTAGGTGTGAATGGGAACCTTAATGTTAGCTAGTATATAAGCAGTCTTATTCACAGTTTAGGTTGATGCTCATTTGTACTCGTAAAGAGCGTCATCTCTCTCCTTTGAACTAGCCATTCTCTCTCACACTCTATACCTTTATGTTTTTGTCTTTGAGCATTGTGTGTGTGTGAGTCCAGCTCCATTCTGTGTGAGCTAACAGTGGTATTAAAACAAAGCTTTCCATAGATTTTTTTTTGTGTTTTTTCTACACTATATTCAAGCTTTCCATAGCTTATTCCTTTTGTCTTTTATCAGGTGGTTATAGTTTAGTTTAAAGCTTACATTGTGATGCTCTTAAAGCTTTCCATTGAAGCTTACACTAAAGCTTTCTCTCTCAACACTGAAGGAGGATTCTTCTTCTTCAATTGACTCTTGCTCAAGTGTTTGTAGAGCTTATTCCTTTTGTTTTTTATTAGGTGGTTATAGTTTAGTTTAAAGCTTACATTGTGATGCTACTTGAAGCTTTCCATTGAAGCTTCTGTTGAAGCTCTGTCTCCCAACACTGAAGGAGGCTTCTTCTTCTTCAATTGACTCTGGCTCAAGTGTTTGTACTTCAATCAATAGCATAGCTCTTAGTCGATTCTCACAAGCGCCTTACCTCAACAATAGTCGGCTTAGTTTACTATAGGTGAATCATCGCATGCAATTAGATCATTTCAACAGTGCATGCGTCAAAACAATTTGATCCTGCTTTTCCACCACTTCACCAGTAGGCAACATGTGGTAGATAGAGTTGCCATTTCTATGCTATGGATAGGAATCGTCGATCCAAAAGTTTATTTAAGAAAGTAAGTAGCACCAATTTTTTGCATCGGTTTTTGTATACTTTCCAAGTACAGCAAGGGTCTTTAAACAACTTTATACCCTCTTACAAGAGAATATTTGATTGGTACCTTAATAGTCCCCTTTTTTACAGCTCAATTGTATGGAAATAAAGATCATTTACCACCATTGATTGTTCTTCAATTTAGTTCTTAAGGTCATTGACACCAGCACCTTGTAGAATGTTGCCATAGGTGTATAGAAAGGCGGTATTTATAGGTTGAAGGACTTTGGTGGCTCTTTAAATGAGTCATAGCTCATTTCCTACAACTTCTTTAAAGCTATCATGCCTTGGTAGCTCACGCGAATACAATGTTGTGCATGTTCGCTCTGCAAAACGGGCACTTGAATTATGCTTCTCTTTAGTAGGCTTTCTTCTCAACAAATGGTCGAGGGTCTTCCACAAGTTGAAACCCTCCCACTCCACTTGTGTGGCCTATTTGCATGGCAAGAAACACAGAGACCCTTTCCCTCATGAGGCTACTCATTGGGCTTCCCACATATGGACTTCCCACAGATGGACTTGCACAATCCTATGCAGATTATTGCCTATGGTGGTGCCAGGTACTTCATGCTTATTATTGATGATTTCTCATGTAAAGTTTGGGTGTATCTCTTGGTGGAAAAATCTCGGGCTTTCTCTTGCTTTCAAGAGTGGGTGGCTCTAGTTAAGAATGCGACCACACGTAATGTTCGACAAGTCCATTCAGATAATGGAGGAGAATTCATCTCCAAAGCCTTCCACAACTATTCCTAGAAAGGTATTGGCCATTAGTTCTCCACACCTGGCACTCTGCAGGAGACTGGTGTGGTTGATTGCAAAAACACGATTGTTCAAGAGATGGCATGTACCATGCTTTCTTCTTTCGATCTTCCTGTGTCTCGGGAGAAGCTATGACCACTATTGTCTACATCATCAACCGTTATCCCACAAGGCGGTTGCTAATATGACCTCTGAAGGAGGCTTTTCCACAACAGAAACCTTTAGTTTCACATCTCAGGGTTTTGAGCTATGATGCCTATGTTCATTCCCTGATTTTGTCACGTCTAAATTTGATCCCAAATATAGGAAGTGTAAATTCCTCGGTTAAAGATATCAATCCAAAGCTTATAGATTATGGAAGAAGAAGTCCTTAGTGGGTTTTCCACCGTTATGTTCACTTTGTTGAACCCTTGTCCTCGATGATTCCCGGTCTCACCCCGAGCTTACCATAGAGATTCCCTATCCTCTTGCTTCTTTCTCTTCTTCCTTGACACCCCCACCCCCAGCTTCTCCACCCCAAGTTTCTCCGCCCTTAGCTTCTCCTACTCCTCTTGCTTCTCTGCGTTGCCCCTAGAATTCCCCGATGGGCTGGAAGCCACTGTTCGTCGTGACTTTCATCTCTCAAATGTTGATCTTCATTAGCTTCTTGCTGACTCCTCAGTAGCACCTTTGACGTGGGCATAGGGATTATAATAGCTTTATCATTCCTGTAACCTCACCTTGATAAGTAAATTGGTGCAGTTATATGAGCCTACTATAGCTAAAGAGGCTCTTGCTCTTCCTGAGTGGTAGGTAACCATGAGCCTTTTTAAGACCAAGATTGATTCCATTGAAAGAATGGTACATGGGAGCTTGTGGACTGACCTTTGCATAGTAGGTAATTAAGGTCAAGTGAGTCTTTTTAAGACCAAGTTTCATGTCGACGGTTCTCTCGACAAACACAAAGCTGGATTGGTTTGCAAAGGGGTATTCTCATATTGAGGGTATGGACTATGACAAAACTTTTGCCCCTTCTTGCTCTGGACTCATCCTCACAGTGACCGATTTATGAGATGGATGCCAAGTTGGCCTTTCTCAATGGCGACTTACATGAGGAGGTTTATGTTGAACATCCTCTAGGTTTTCAAGTTCTTGGACACGAGGGTAAGCTGTACAGATTTGTTAACCACATTGATTAACATTATCTCTTCAAGCGTGGTTACACTTTTTCTTGTAACCCATTATTATGTAAGCACGCTAGCACTTCATGTAAAGGATATATGGGATGACTAAGCTTACGACGTGTGTAATGCCAATCATAGGAATGAGCCTAGGTGTACATAGAGCTAGAAAGTTAGTTTTGGGCCCCCAAATTGTAAATGGGCGGCCGGCCATTGTAAAAAGTGAGCTCATGTATATAAGTGATTTACGAAATATTAAAAGAGACAATTCTATTATCACAATTGAGTTTTGCCTTCTCTCTCTCTCTCTCTCTCACTCCCTTGTGGCTATGGTGGTAGGCTTGTATTGTTTGACGCATGCTTGCTTGATTGTGGTGTGTGCATGTAGGTGATGATTCTTTTCTTGCCTTATCTTCTCCCTCATCTTGTCTTCCTCTTGAGATCATTCTTGCATACACAAAGGCATTGAGTAGAGTTAGAGCTTTCCATAGTTCCCTTACTCTTTGATCTCTACTTACCTTGTGGAAGCTCCATTTGAGTGACATAAGTGGAGGTGGAGTGAGCCCCTAGTGGCCTCACACAGGGGAGTTAACCCTCATTAGGGTTGGCTAAGTGCTACTCTTCAAACCGACCCTTGCATAGTCTTCCTTCTCTTCTTCTCTCCCTCTCTTGTGCAAGGTAGCATGTTGATTTGGTTAACATCTTTGGCACCGTTACCGGGGATGAGCATTTACTTAGAGTCCTCCATACCCTTGGAATGAAAATCTACTGGTTACTGTATGTTTGGGATGTTTATTTATTTGTTTGATCTTGTCTTCTTCAACCATGGAGTCCAATGGAGTTTGCAAGTCTTCATCGGGAGTGGGTGATATAAGTAAGTGCCAATTTTGCTCTTGAAGTTCATGAATTTTTTAACATTTGTTCAAACTTGCATAATAACTTAATCCTCTAATTAGTCTTAGGTCAATTTTTTCAAGCATTCTAGGTACCATTAGGTAGCTTAAGGTTAGCTCAAGCCACTCATAAAAACAAAACACAAAAAAATCATCAAGGAAAGACCCAAAATCTTAGAAACCTCAGGAGGAGGAGAAGCACATTTTTGGCTCTACCTAGCTTCTGAGAAGTGTATGGCCATACGCTTCTCAGAGCCACAGCCGTGTCTTCCTTTGCCACGGACATTCCTTCCTTCTGAGAAGATCTTTCCAAATCTGCTCCATAACTATGAGTAGTTTGCATTTAAGGAGAATGAATTACATTTACAAGGTTAAAGGGCATTAAAAAAGGGTAATGTGGTATAGTTAGGCGAATATTAGTGGGTGGCTGTCAAAAGACACGTCATCTTGGCATAGTTAAGAGACTTGCTTGATCCAACAAGAGTACGCCCGTACCTTCACAAGAGTACGGCCATTTCTTCTAGCGAAGTACGTCCGTTCCAAATTGGAACACATGCCCGTGTCTTTCCTCCTGGCCGCGTCCATGTCCTTTAGAAAGGAATGTTCGTTCCTTCTTGAATATTACGCTCGTACCTTTTCCCAAAAAAAAAGCACCCATTCCTTAACCAAAGTACGACAGTACCTTTTCCCAAACACACACACACACACACACACACACAAAACAGAAACTATTCAGAGGAGGGGGATCCAGCACTACCACATCCCACATTCATGCGCTTACACTCAGGAAAATTGGTGCGAGACAACCCTCTTTTCGACGACATAAATTCGCCTCATGATCCTTTGCTTTTTAGATCAGACCCTTCGGTTAACACAGCATGGAGCCAAACGGTGTTGGTCTTTGACAGCACCAATGAGAGTGAAGAGCATCCTAGCACGGGGTGCACTACCCCTGATCTTGAAACATGAGAATTGGTGCCTAGTGCATGGACAGACCACCTACCTTGGAGTAAGACCTAGAGTCCCCCACACATTCACAAAGAAGTCTTGCTTCAAGACTCTAAAACTTTATCTTAGGAAACGCATAGTGAGACAATCCGCACCCTAGGGAAAGAGGCATGGAACACTAACCAAAAAGGGAGGCCATGCCACCTCTAGATCGCAGGCTATATAGGGCAAAGCAAAAGTAACCCAACCCAGACTAACCCACCAATCTCTCTAGGGTGGCCCAGAAATGACTTATCGAGAGAGAGAGAGAGAGCCTACCCAACCCAAACCTATCAACCCGCCGCACCAATGTACCCGCAGTACCCACCTCATGGGATATACCCTGGATACCATATGGGATACTTCGAAGCACAAAAAACTAGTCCTCCCTTGAGACAAGGACCCCCGATGGTATATTATTCACCCGGCCCAACTTCCCCATCTATCGTGCCCCAACTTGTGCCCGCTCTAACCATGGTAGGACTGACTCCTGAAATGTTGAGGATAGCCATGGAAATAGGGAGGGGGGTAGCTGCCAGAATAACACCGCCCGCACCAATTCAGCCAGCACAAGTGCCGAGACAAGAGTGAAACAAACTGGCCAACATTTCTAAATTAATCACTAAGTTCGATGGAACTAGAGATCCGATTCCAAATTTAGAAATGTTTAATAATATCTGTGATGCATTTGGCCACGTGGATGACCAAGTCAAGGTGAGTGCCTTTGGTCTCACCTTAGATGGTAAAGATGGGTAGTGGTTTAGATCACTAAAGGTAGAGGATAAGGCCACCTTTGAAGCCTTGAAAGAGGCCTTCAAGGTTGGATACTCCCCCCACCAAGGAACCTGATGGAGCCCAATCGAACAGCTGCACAACGTCTAAGTAGAAGGATGGGGAAACCATCCAAGACTATATCAACCTGGAGAGATACCTCCATTCCTGCTGTAGTAGTGACATAAACAAGTTCTCAGATGAGAGGTTGATTGGTAGATTCCTCGAAGGCCTTGAGGATGTAGCCTTGCATAATTCCTTATATGCTATAGCCCACACCTCCTTCGAGCAATGTTATAGAAGTGTTATGGACTTTGAGGATAATTTTAAGGGAACGCGTTCTTGAGAGCTGCACGAGGGTACATCCAAAACTACCAGCACAAGATATAATGGGAAGACCAAGGAGTCCTCTTGAGGACAACAAGTTGAACAATTGGCTACGGCCTTCATGCAGCAAATGACCCAACATTGGAGAACTGGCCAAGGACACGATCGAGCAGGCCAACCCCATCTTTACCCAAAGAGGGAGTTAGTATGGTGCCCAATTGGTTGAGCTAACCATACTAGCATGGAGTGTCCACATTTGAGGCCCTGTCTTGCCCTCTACTGCTCTTATTGCCAAAGATGGGTCAATCATGAAATCGCAAATTGCTACTAGCAAAGAGCTACTTAAAACCGAGCCCTATCCCAAGCCTTGCCGACAAACCCTAGGCAAAGAGCTGCTTAAAACCGAGCCCTATCCCAAGCCTTGCCGACAAACCCTAGGTAACCTTTGGCCTTGTCGTCGGCACTAGTACTGCATAATCCACCTCAACCAAGCCATGAAGTGGCCTAGAGAGGAATTCTCAAGATACCAGAAGTGCCCTTACCACCCCTTGTACTTCCACCACAACCCTTGTTACCTTGAATCACCCATGTTCATCAGTTAACCTTGACTAAAATCTTTGATGAAGGTGATGAGGGGGAAGCTATTGAAGGGAACACCTTCAAGCCCTTGAATTAAATAGTCCACCCTCCCAGATCCTAAGTCGCTATGTAATGGAGGGAGATGGAGGGAGACCAGATGTACCTCGTATACCTAGCCACCCTGAATCCACGGATATGGGACTTGAACAACGTGGCTTGCAATGTTATCATTATGCAGGACATCACCGAGTAGCTTAGTGTTTGGTCAAAAAAGAAATGGCAAGTACTCCTGTGAGCACTTCCACCTTAACTCCCTATGCATAAGTGTATACTCATAGCACCAGCATTAATTTGCTAAGTGTAAGAGATGGCTTCATCCACACGATCCCTCTTAATGCAGTTATCAGAATGCAAAGTAGAAGAAGGGCCATAGCTCATGCTGCTAGCTTAGGCATCAGCCTCACAAAACCAGGGACACACAAAGGTTATGTCCCATAGGGATGTCCCTGAACAAGCATGCATGACAAGGCACTCGTGAAAGAAGAAGGCCACCTCTTAATGCAGTTATCAGAATGCAAAGTAGAAGAAGGGCCATAGCTTATGCTGCTAGCTTAGGCATCAGCCTCACAAAACCAGGGACACACAAAGGTTATGTCCCATAGGGATGTCCCTGAACAAGCATGCATGACAAGGCACTCGTGAAAGAAGAAGGCCACCAAGATAGGTGAAGGAGACAGTCGTGTGGTCATAAAGAGCGAGTCTGAAGATGGAACGACCACCAGTGCATCAACCTCTTCTTGTGAAGAGGAGTAACTGCTACATCCAGTCTCTATCACCAAAGAACCAATAGATCCCAACTAGTTGCCCAGGAAGTTAGCCGAATAACCTAACGCCATAGAAGAAAAGGAGAGGCTAAGGTTAGCTTAAGAGTTGGTTAGGGACTGTCAAGCTCAACTAGAGGATGAGCCTTTATTGAAACTATGGATCAAGCTCTCCTACTAGCAAAACATCTACCTAATCAAGCCTAATCTTATACTAATCAAATATAATTAATGTGATTAATCTAAGGTGGATGTAATCTAAGTTTACTCATGATGATGAGTATGTGCAATAGACTCAAGCAGAATTAGGTTACAAGATTAAGACTTGTACTCATAAAGAGGCTTGAGATGTGTGCAAGTGATATATATTCATTGCTTGAAATAGCCTCCTTTTATATGAGGAGGTACACCCTTGGGCTTGTACATCAATGTGGGATATACTCGGGGGGTCACTATATGTAAAATATCCCTATCCTGTGCGTTCAAGGCCAATATTTTAAATCCCTTATTTGTGAATTTTTTAATCTATATAATATCCCCTTTTCTTTATGAATCTGTAATTTTTTTTGAAAAAATTTTAAATCATACCCTTATGTAAATATATTTCTGTAAGTTTCATAAATTAAAATTATGCTTCTGCTGAACGCACGTGATATTCACATTTTTTTGTGAGTGACCCCCCGAGGGGATATATCCCTTTGCTCATGTGGTTGCATGCTATGATTTACACTTTCTTGGCTACTCTTTCTCACTCCCTACCTCTTTCTTGTGCTCTTTGGCACCACATTTCTCAATAGCCTCCAACGCCATACTTAGAACCATGCCCCTCTATTTCCAACATAATACCGACTGAGGATGCTCAGGGTCATAACGTAAATTTCCAAGAACAAGCTAAAGAGAATGTGGGGGAGAGGGAGAGCTTCAAACCCTAGCAAGCAAACACACACACACACACACAAGAGAGAGAAAGACACAAGAGAGAGATGGATAGCTGAATTTTCTTCTATCTTCTTCTTCTCTATACCAACATAACATAAAGATAAGAGTACACACTGTATGAATTAGTACCTCAACTACTAAAACATACAAGGGTCAGTTCATAATGTGAACCCGACTCAATGAGCTGGCGCTATAACTATCCCAGTCTCTAGTAATCCAAAGTGGCTATCACCATAGCTTGTCGTCCCACTGGCCGCATATCACCCATAATCTCACCAACCATGCCAGTGGTGTAGATACAAAAGTTATCACCCAGGTAGGTCATCAATGTCCGTCGTAGCACTAGTTATCACCCAGGCGGGTCATCAATGTCCATCGTAGCACTAGTTGAGCTCGATATCTTAACACTCCCCCTCGAGCTCAACTCCACACACTACACTCTAAGTAAGCTCCTAAACCTGTGGAGCTTCTCTGTTCCCAATGCCTTCGTGAAGATGTCAGCCACCTGATCCTTTGTGGTGCTGACATATACCAGATCTACATCTCCTACTGCTAGAACCTTCTCAATCCAAGGTTATGATATGGAGCAAAAAGGTTATAGATGCTATAAGCCTACCACTCGTGAGATGAGAGTAAGCAGAGATGTTGTCTTCAATGAGATGAGTAGCTGGTATGCACCAGTAGTGAAGGTAACAGAAGATGCATATGTAAGAAGTGCTGATGTTACACCATATGTAGAGCAGCAATGACAGGTGCTGAGTGGACCTGGGGAGTCCTCGAGCAGTGGATCCAATGTTAGCCCATGGTCAGGCAGGTTAAGGAATAATGCAAGTACACATGTATCACGAAAAGGGAAGGAAAAGGTAGATCAACCTTTTGTGCCTGATCTGTCAGTAGGTCACTCATATGTGGATGGTGACTCTAGTGGCTCTGAGCAGAGCCTTGATGATGAGCTTGGCATTCCGTCTGTGGTTACTCGTAGTGTAACTAGGGATGTTTTGAGGACACCTGATCGTGATCTAGGTATACGTAGGTCAACGAGGGTTAGATACCCTGTTGTGACAGGTTAAGATATGATGGATATACAGCTCATCATTATGCTTACATGGTAAAAGCAATACAAGTGGTTGAGCCCACTTGCTTTGAGCAGGCAATTGGAAATAAGAAATGGGAAGATGCCATGGATGAGGAGATGGCAGCATTGGATGCAAATGCAATATAGGAGTTAGTGCCTTTGCCTAAGGAAAAGAAGGTAATTGGATGTAAGTGGGTGTATAAAGTCAAGCACAATGTTGATGGTTCAGTGAGGAGGTACAAGGCAAGATTGGTTGCCAAGGGATATGTGCAGACTTATGGCATAGACTATGAGGAGACATTTAGCTTGGTTGCAAGAATGGCAACCATGAGAGCTGTCATTGTGATGGCTACAACAAAGGGTTGGTCTTTACATCAAATGGATGTAAATGCTTTCTTGCATGGTGATTTGCAAGAAGAAGTCTACATGATGCAGCCACTAGGTTATGAGAGTGATGCACGTCTAGATTTTGTGTGCAGGTTACGCAAAGCCTTGTATGGCTTGAAGGAGGCACCCAGAGCATGGTCAAACAAGATCAGGGAGTATCTTTTTACCATTGGATTTTAGCCAATGCGTTTGTGCCATATATGTCAATATGTGCAATGACACCTGTTTCATGCGCAAACATGGCTGCCTTTATCTCAGGCATGTTCACATCCAAAGTAAACATCATGCCATTTTCGTTACCCTTTGCAACCAAGCGACACTTATTTTTGAAGTCTTCCACAAAACATCCTTGAGGATTAAACCTCACTTGCAGACCTTGCTCAACCATCTGTCAAACAGAAACCACGTTCTTCGTAATATTCAGAACATGAAGTACATCAGCCAAGTACTTCTTTTTGCCATCCTGCTTAGACAATGGTGAAAAGATGCAGGGGAGAAGAGAGCTTGAGCTCTTGCAAGCACACACACACTCACAAAACCCTAAAAGAGAACACATAAGGTGAGAGGCTAAAAATCTTCTTCTTCTTCACTCAACACTCAACACACCATATACAAAGATAAGAGTACACACCATATGGAAAGGTACTCAACTAAATACATACTAGGGTTCTCTATTGTTAAAACCCTAAGATCTCTCTAGATAATTGTTATGCATAAACATGCATAAATCAGGCATAACTCAACCACCCAACCACCCCCGAGCCCAAGGGATGCACACATGAATCATAAATGAAATACATCATACCTCTACCTCGATGTCCCATACCATCAAGAGGTATAACACAATCCAATAGCATGTAGCTATAGTGTGAATGGTAGGTGAATAGATATGAACCTCTACAAAGAGAGCATAACATAGCCTTGGCCTCATGGAGCCCAAACCTCCAAGCCCCCCAAGCTCCCTTGAGTGTGCCCCATGCCCCTATTATATAGGAGGGCCCTCAAGTGACTCTTGACTTTCCATTCCTCATGTGTGACCCTTGGATGCCTGACCCTAACCTTAAACCTTAAGGTTAGTCCTAACCCATGCTCCACTAGAGCTTGTTCCCATGCTCCCATGCTCACAAGCCTAATGTGGGTTAGCCTCCTAGTATATGCACACATAATGTGTATATAACATAGCACACATAATGTACATATAACATACTTCCCCTCTCTCAAAACATTGCACTCTTGCAATGAAAAGAAGGAGAACTACGCTGAACAATCTCAACCGACTCCCAAGTCGAATTCTTAATTTCCTTATCTTTCCACCTAATTTTAACCTCAGGGATTAGTCAACTACAAAGTTTCCTTTCCCTAAATTCAAGTACCTTATCAGGTTCATGTGGAACATAGGATAATTCATCAACTTCAACGAGTTCTTGAGGAGTAACTGTGTTATCCTCACCTCCCAGTTTCCCTTTCAATCTATCAATATGAAAGACTGGATGAACTCTAACAATTGGAGGTAGTTTTAGTTCATACGCAACCGTGCCAATCCGATATATAACTCGAAATGGAACACAATATCTAGGAGATAAATTCGAGCATTTTTCCATTGACAAAGTCTGAGAATCTTTAAGAACATTAAAATAAATCAACGCTCCTGGTTCAAAAAACCGAGATGAGCGTCCCCTATCAGCATAAAACCGTGCCCTATCATGAGCACTCCTGATAGAATCCCGAGCTTCGGTCAGAATTTCCTACATATCTCGCAAGAAATCCCTCGATGCATCAATCTCGATGTCCTTAAGACTGACATCAATAGGTGCCCTGAGTTGATACCCATACATAAGTATGCACGGACTAAAATAATAGCCGTAAATTTAGAACTGTTATAGGCAAATTCCATCATTAGAAGATATTTTCCCAATATGATGATTTTCTAGAGACATATGCACAAAGCATACACACTATAATCTGATTCATACACTCTGTTTGCCCATCAGACCACTGCGGATGATCAGAACAATTCACATTCAAAGTAACTTCCTCATTGTAAAACATTCGGAATAAAGTAGGAAAGCATGGCATTATAACAGCAGAAACCAGGGATTCATCGGCGCCCCGACATACCCACATCTGCATATGGAATAATCAACGTCTCGAGTTATCCATATCAACATAGAGAATCATCAACGTCTCGATGAGACACATATGTCCATCCGTAAACCTATCAGGTTGATTGTGTAAATCACCTAAAGTACGGAACTAGAGAAAGAAATGCCAACAAAGGAAGAATCCAAATTTCCTTATCCGAACACAACAAGATAAACTTGTTTGAACTCTAAAGAAAGAGATTTCAACAAGTGAAAATGCCGATGAGATTGCCCTCATCATAACATGTAGGCTATAGATAAAAGAAGTTTATCTAGATAATGCCCACACTATAACTTCTAGTGAATTTAGAAAATAAGATTGTCTATGAATGTTGAGGTCAACATGCTAAGTGATGTAAGCAAAGCAACAATCTTGAGTCCAAATTATCCCATAAGATAATATATGTGAGGGATCCCTAGCGTCCCATACCACCATGATACCACCCATACATACCTTAACAATTTGAAACTCCCTAGTATGCCGTCTAGGAAAATATGAATAAATTCCCGTGTAAAAGGAATAAGATGGCCTTATCCAGACTTTCACATACTAAACCTGTCTCTATATACTTGAGAGACTACATCAAGGAATAACTCCTTCTGAGTACATCATTAGAAAAGAAATTGTATTATTGGCGCCTTTCTAATGATAACTACCCAAAACACCATAAAGTTAGGGTAGACAAATAACTCACCTAGATATATAAATAACTAGGTATCCGAGTTGGAAAATGTACAAGAGTACAAGAAATATACTCCAAAATTATGTGCAAAAAACGAAGGCAAATGCTACCTTCAAAGCACATGTAATTATTCAAAAGATCAAAAGATCCTTATAAAACCATGGATAAAAGCATAGAAGCTACTCCAATCCATAAAAACCATAGTTGATCATAAGAATCAATGCATATCATCTAATGGACATAAATCATGCCAAAAGAAGCATTAAAATTGGTGGTGGCCAACTCATCAATCCGGAGTATATGAACATTGCGTTGTTCAAATAAAACTCCAAAGTAAGAAAGTGAAACACATGTGTGTAACACTCAATAAAAAACCCCTAGACACAAGTGATCTAGGCAGCACCTGATGAGTCCATATAAAACTTGGAAAACATCCAATAAAATCCACCAAAACAAACCGATCAACTAACCCATGATAGAGGCTTAAGAAATTAAGCACCAACCACACTTAAAAAAGTGCAAAATAAATTATCATGGAAAAGTGTCAAAGGTGAAACACACTTTGAAAGTAAATTATAGCCATCAAAAGAAATTAAGGAACATGTTCAAAAAGAATGACTAAACAATGGTAAAAAATCATGAATACATCGTTTAGAATTAATCCAAACATAAATATCCATTAATACGAGGTATAATCATATTAATAATATGCGAATAATCCGCATCTATCTAATGTCAGCACGAGAAAACGTACTTCAACATTAAATAACCCTCGAAAATATTAAATTCTCGAGAAAAAGAATTATCATAAATTTTTCCTAATTTTACAGGACCTCAAAATATAATAATTTTGAAGTCCACTAAACCTATCTTATGGCATTCCAAACCTATATTTTTCCAGAAAATTTTTAGCAATTAAATTTGCCAAAATACCATTGATATTTAAAAAATACCAATTTTTAGGATTTCTAAAAATAATTTCTAGAAATTTCCTAATTTTCCCTGAGAATCCCATCGTTCACGAAATTTCCAATTTCGCCCGATAATTCTCAAATCCAATGAAAATTTTTAATTTTAATGGATTTTTCTAATTTTTTGGTTCAAAAAATATATTTTTAAAGGAATTTGAATGGTCATGGGTGCCCGAATGGACACACCACATGCCAAACACCAACCCCACATTTACCCGAAATTTAAAATAACCTTTGTCTAATTTTCCACTAATTTTCAGGAATTTTTTGAAAATTTTAAATTACCCCGAACGCATTTAGAATACGAACGGTCAAAAAATTTCGGAATTCCAACGGTTTTCCCGGAATACGGAAAGCCAAAAGTTTTGGGAAAATGAAAAGACAAAAAAAAATCGGAATGTGAAAGGTCAAAGGTTTCCGGAATACGGAAGGTCAAAAGTTTTTCCGAAATTCGGAAAGCCAAAAGGTTTCGGGAAAACGGAAAGCCAAAGGTTTTTCGGAAGTTGAAAAGCCAAAATTTTTCAATAAGAAAATTCCATAAATTTTTCAGAGATTTTTTTACCTCAAATTCCAAATTTTCTGAAATTTTCAGGCTTTTTTCCCAAGCTTTTTTCTTGAAATAAATTCAAAAGCTTTTTTTTAAAATAAAAAACTCATTTTTTTTAAAAAAAGAAAAAAATAACATTAATTGGCTTATAGCCAACTTGATTTTTTTAGGGGGGGGGCGTTTTTTTCCGCCCGGCTGCAGCGCAGCCCCCCCCCCTCCCGTCGTCGCCTGCGCCTGAGAGAGAGAGAGATGGAAAGTCACAACCATCTTCTCCCCTCTTTCCTCTCCTTCACCTCCTTTCCATTCTCTTTCTCCACCCTTCTCTCTGTTAATCAGAGATTAGCTTAATCTTTAATTAAGCTTTTTCAATTAAATCCTTAATCATAATTAGCATTAATTATGATTAATGTTAAAAAAATTCATTTTTAAGAGAATTTTCACCCGGAAAAGAGAAAGAAAAATTAGATTTGAGAGGCGGAGAGGATTCCACGCACACGGGAGAGCAAATTATGCATCAACACGCTGTCCCCTACTGAATTTCAGTAGAAATTGACAGAAATTTGATCGCATTTCCGCGAAAAAAACCCGCAAAAAATGTATAAAAATACATTTTTAATCATAAAAATGCTCAAAAAATTCCTAAAAAATTAGGAAAAAATTTCTAAAAATTCTAGAAATTCGGGGAATCCATCCTACAAAAATATCCACCATAAAAGTTATGGTATTTTTGTAAAAAATTCCATTAATGCTCAATTTCAACCATAAAAAATAGGGAAAAATAGCATTAACTCACGGTATTCCCCCGCAACGTCGATTCGTCCATTGAATTGAAGTACCACACGTTCCAATCACCATAACGATGATCCATGTGCATTTCATCAACACAAATCAACAAAAGATAACATTTTATTAGTAAATATTAAAATTTACTAAAAAAAATCAACAACAATTAAATAGAGATTGCTCTGATACCACTGTTAAAACCCTAAGATCTCTCTAGATAATTGTTATGCATAAACATGCATAAATCAGGCATAACTCAACCACCCAACCACCCCCGAGCCCAAGGGATGCACACATGAATCATAAATGAAATACATCATACCTCTACCTCGATGTCCCATACCATCAAGAGGTATAACACAATCCAATAGCATGTAGCTATAGTGTGAATGGTAGGTGAATAGATATGAACCTCTACAAAGAGAGCATAACATAGCCTTGGCCTCATGGAGCCCAAACCTCCAAGCCCCCCAAGCTCCCTTGAGTGTGCCCCATGCCCCTATTATATAGGAGGGCCCTCAAGTGACTCTTGACTTTCCATTCCTCATGTGTGACCCTTGGATGCCTGACCCTAACCTTAAACCTTAAGGTTAGTCCTAACCCATGCTCCACTAGAGCTTGTTCCCATGCTCCCATGCTCACAAGCCTAATGTGGGTTAGCCTCCTAGTATATGCACACATAATGTGTATATAACATAGCACACATAATGTACATATAACATCTATAGTGTGAACCCAACTTAATGAGATGGCGCTATAACTATGCCAGTCTCTAGAATGGCTGTCACACACAGCCTGTCATCCCACTAGCCGCATATCACCCATGATCTCACCAACCATGCCAGTGGTGTAAGTGTGGGGCCTATCCCCCAAGCGGGTCATCCTCAGTGTCCACTACCTCACTAGATGAGCTTGAAATCTCAACACTTCCCCTCGAGATCAACTCCATCTCATGTACACCAAGCGAAGCTCTGAATCTGGGGAGCTTCTTTGTACCCAATGCTTTGGTGAAGATGTCAGTGACCTGACCCTGTGTGCTGACATAAACAAGGTCAATGTCTCCTGCCAAAACCTTCTCTCTGACAAAATGATAGTGGACCTCTATATGCTTCATGCGAGCATGAAAAACTGGGTTCCTAGCCAAGTGTATACTGCTAATAAATAACTTGTCTATCCACTGATAGACCCAAATCTGTAAGTAGCTTTCTCAACCAAGCTACCTTACATGCTGCCATAGCAGCACCTCTGTACTTAGTCTCTGAACTCGATAGAGCAATCGTAGGCTACTTCTTGCTGCTCCAAGTCATAGCAGCATTCCCCAAAGAAAACATGAAGCCACTAGTAGATCTTCTATCTGAGATACTACCAGTCCAATCAGCATGTGTGTACCCATGTACATATATCTCTGTCTCAGTTTCATAAAATAGTCCACAATGCAAAGTAGACCTCACATACCTCAGTATGCGTCTCAATGCATCCAAATGCGGCTTTCGAGGAACCTGCATAAAATGACTCACCAACCCAACAGCATAGCTCAAATCCGGCCTGGTGATCGTCATGTAGATCAAGCTTCCTACTATGCGCCTATACATAGTAGGATCCTCCAAAATCTCTCCTGAATCTGCACTTAACTTGCCATTCTGATCCAATGGCACTGAGATAGGCTTACAGCCTATCATACCATACTTGGACAACATGTCCAAGCCATACTGTCTCTCCAGTAATCCAATACCATGTGGTGACCTAATCACCTCAATGCCCAAGAAATATCTGAGCTCCCCCAGATCCTTCATCTCAAACTTCTGTCTAAGCAAGATCTTTATATCAAAGATCTCTGCATCATGGTCCCCCGTAATGATCAGGTCACTTACATAGATGACAACAAGCACAACCCCTCTATCACTGTGTCTCACATACAGCGAGAAACATGCATTGGCTACATGAAAGCCAAGATATTCAGAAATCTTGTCAGGCCATGCTCTTGGTGCTTGTTTTAAGCCATACAAGGCCTTCTTCAACCTGCAAACATGCTCAGGGTGACTCACATCCTCATAACCAGGTGGTTATAACATATACACCTCTTCCTGCAAATCCCCATGCAAGAATGCATTCTTTATATCCATCTGATGTAAAGACCATTGCTTTGACGTAGCCACTGCTATCACAACTCTCACTGTTGCCATCTTGGCAACTAGGCTGAAAGTTTCCACATAATCAATGCCATATGTCTACGCATATCCTTTGGCTACCAATCTAGCCTTGTACCTGCTTATGCTTCCATCACTGTTATGTTTTACTTTGTACACCCACTTGCATCCAATGGCTTTCTTGCCTTCAGGCAATTGCACTAAATCCCAAGTCTCATTTCCATATAGTGCATCCATCTCCTCATCCATAGCTTTCTCTCAACACACATTTCCAACAGCCTCATCAATGCATGTGGGCTCTACATTCTGCACAACTTTTGGCATGTATGCATAGTGATGTGCCACATAACCATCATAGGTAAACATTTGCACAAGGTTCTTCACTCTCCCAGATCTTCGCAGCTTTGCATTCATGGCTTCCATAGCCTTCTTTACACCAGGTGTTCTCATAGCTGGTATCCCAAGATCCTCATCAAGGCTCATCTCTGAGCCACTAGACTCTCCCCATCAACATGAGAATGCCCTGCAAAAATGTCAGGCATACTAAGGGGCTCAATCACTTTCTCTTTGCCTTTATGTGATGTACTAATCACATTTACAGGATTGGTATTATGACGCAGCCTGCCACTCCATGGTCTATCAACTGAACCACCAGATGAGGACTCTCCTGGTCCTTTCAAAGACTGTGATTGTTGACTTGCATTCTGTGCAACCACATTTCCACTCACATCAGCCCCAACGGCTTCTTTTTCAGCAGTATACCAGCTGCTCATCTCATAAAAAACAACATCCCTGCTTACCCTCCTCAACTCACGTGTAGCAGGGTTATAACACCACTGTATCCCTTTTGCTCAAGGGAGTATCCAATAAACACACATTTTTTAGCTTTTGGATCCAGCTTAGTTCTCTTAAATTTTGTGAAATAAGTTTTATCTTTTATTATTTAAAAAGAGTAATCCCCACCGCTTGTGTATTCTAAAAGTGTTTTTTTAATTCTACGCATAGAAAAATGCATATTAGAAATATTTTTATAATAAAAGTGTTATTTTCATTAGAATTAATTTCTATGTATAGAAAGATGCTATTGGGAATATTTTGATTATAAAAGTGTTACTTTCATCAAAATTGATTTTTATGCATAAATAGATGCATGAAAGAATTTTTTTATTATAAAAGTGACACTTTCATCAAAATTGATTTTTATGCATAAATAGATGCATAAAAGATTTTTTTATTATAAAAGTGTTACT
The DNA here is from genome assembly GCF_041138505.1 of Cibotium barometz. Taxonomy (NCBI): domain Eukaryota; kingdom Viridiplantae; phylum Streptophyta; class Polypodiopsida; order Cyatheales; family Cibotiaceae; genus Cibotium; species Cibotium barometz. The sequence continues at coordinate 7,744,303 of NC_141096.1, read as the reverse complement.
TTCATCAAAATTGATTTTTATCCATAAATAGATGCATAAAAGAATTTTTTTTATAAAAGCGTTACTTTCATTAAAATTGAATTTATGCATAAAAGAATTTTTTTTATAAAAGTGTTACTTTCATCAAATTTTGATTTTATGCATAGAAAGATGCATAAAGAATTAAAATTTATTTCAAAAGAGCTATTCTCATCAATTTTGATTTTATGCATAGAAAGATGCATAAAGAAATTTATTTGTATTTCAAAAGAGTTATTCTTATCAATTTTGATTTTATGCATAGAAAGATGCATAAAGAATTATGCATCTTTCTATGCATAAATAAATGCATAAAAGAATTTTTTTTATAAAAGCGTTACTTTCATCAAATTTTGATTTTATGCATAGAAAGATGCATAAAGAATTAATATTTATTTCAAAAGAACTATTCTCATCAATTTTGATTTTATGCATAGAAAGATGCATAAAGAAATTTATTTGTATTTCAAAAGAGTTATTCTCATCAATTTTGATTTTATGCATAGAAAGATGTATAAATAAATTTATTTTTATTTCAAAACAGTTATTCTCATCAATTTTGATTTTATGCATAGAAAGATGCATAAAGAAATTTATTTTTATTTCAAAAGAGTTATTCTCATTAAAATTGAATTTATGCATAGAAAGATGCATAAAAGATTTATTTTTTTTGAAAGTGTTATTCTCCTTAAAATTGAATTTATGCATAGATAGATGCATAAACGGAGTTTTATAAAAGTGTTATTTCCCAGTGAAGTTGTTCTTATGTATAAATAGATGCGTAAAGAATCTTTATATCAAAAATAAGAATTCTCTTACATTCTATAAAAAGATGTGATAAGATGTGATATGAATGAGATAGATGATAATGAATAGAGGATGGATGTGAGGATGAGAATAGAAGTGATGAGAATGAAAGGTAAATAGATGTGATGATATGTGATGCGAATCAGATAGATGGGAATGAATAGATGGATGGATGTGATGAGAATAGAAGTGATGAGAATGAGAGGTAATTAGATGTGATGAGATGGGATGCAAATCAGATAGATGGGAATGAATGGATGGATGGATGTGATGAGAATGAGAGGTAAATAGATGTGATGAGATGGGACGCAAATCAGATAGATGGGAATGAATGGATTGATGGATGTGATGAGAATAGAATTGATGAGAATGAGACATAAATAGATGTGATGAGATGGGATGCGAATTAGATAGATGGGAAAGAATGGATTGATGGATGTGATGAGAATAGAAGTGATGAGAATGAGACGTAAATAGATGTGATGATATGTGATGCAAATCAGATAGATGGGAATGAATGGATGGATGGATGTGATGAGAATAGAAGTGATGAGAAGTGATGAGAATGAGAAGTGATGAGAATGAGAGGTAAATAGATGTGATGAGAATAGAAGTGATGAGAATGAGAGGTAAATAGATGTGATGAGATGGGATGCGAATAAGATAGATGGGAATGAGTGGATGGATGTGATGAGAATAGAAGGAATGGATGGATATGATGAGAATAGAATTGATGAGAATGAGAGGTAAATAGATGTGATGAGATGGGATGTAAATCAAATAGATGGGAAAGAATGGATGGATGGATGTGATGAGAATGAGAGGTAAATAGATGTGATGATATGTGATGCGAATCAGATAGATGGGAATGAATGGATGGATGGATGTGATGAGAATAGAAGTGATGAGAATGAGAGGTAAATAGATGTGATGAGATGGGATGCAAATCATATAGATGGGAATGAATGGATGGATGGATGTGATGAGAGTTGAAGTGATGAGAATGAGAGGTAAATAGATGTGATGAGATGGGATGCGAGTCAAATAGATGGGAAAGAATGGATGGATGGATGGATGTGATGAGAATAGAAGTGATGAGAATGAGAGGTAAATATAGATGTGATGATATGTGATGCGAATCAGATAGATGGGAATGAAAAGATGGATGGATGCGATGAGAGTAGGAGTGACGAGAATGTGAGGTGAATAGATGTGATGAGATGTAATGCGAATCAGATAGATGGATGATGTGGATTGATGTATGGATGATGCAATTGGATGTGATTTAATGTGGAAATGATGTGATGTGATAGGGATCGATGAAGAAAAAAAAATGTGGGAAGATGAGAAAAGATGGGGACTAATGTGAAAGGATGTGGAGTGATGAGAAAAAATGGAAATATTGTTCGAACTGATTTGTATGTGAAATCTATTTTTAAATGACTATTTTTTGTCAAGAATGCTGGGGAAGCATTTTGACCGTCTTGTGAATGAGGTCGTGGAGACCTATCTATTAAAGTTGCAACTGCTATGATGGAGAGTCAACAAAGGATGTCTCGCATAGTGAGGTCTTGACCAGCCTCGGTTTGATTTAAATGGTGAGCTTCCGGTACAGTGGATGAGGGACCAAGGAAGCGGCCTATGAGTGAAGCGCTAGGTGACTTGCGAAGGATCCTAGAGGGTGCTGACCATGGTGTTCAGGCTCTGGGTCACCGAAGATACCCACACGTATGTCGGGGAAGATATTGGAACAAGGAGTAAGAGTAGTTTTCAGAATTTGGGCATGGATCTAGTTGGTTGACCTTGCTGGTCCTCAATGGATAAGTCCATGGCTCTTTTATATGGATCTGTTGGTTGATCTTGCTTATCTTCAATGGAGATTCCATTTTGATATGTGAATATATTGCCGGTTACTATGAGCTAGGAACTACATCGAAAAGGCCCCTGAGTGAACAGGTGGTGAGCGTTCTGGTTGCCAATGATGCCATAGGTACATCGATGAAGGAATGATTGGAAATAAGGATTCAATCGGAGATTTTGAGGATTGTGATCAGTGACACAATGGTTTCATTAAATGATTGTTTTAAAGATAGCTGATGCTGAGAAAAAGGCAATTTCATATTGGGTGTGTAAGTGGTGTGACTAGTTTCAAGTTTGCATGAATATCCGGCTAGGGGGCCTGGGAACTCTTTTCCCTAGTACCCGAGACAAAACCTAACCAAATTCTTAATTGGATCCCATCACTACAGTTGTTGGGCATTGGCTAACCCATGAGACTGATGGATCCTTAAACTGAGACTCAATTCTGTTATGGTACGATAGATGAAGTAAATCCCGGACAAAAATTGTTCTATGGAAAAGAATCAACAGTTGTGCCTCTCAAAATGAGGAAAAAAGCGTTGGTCTCTATGATCCAAGTGCAATCTTTTCCCTGATCTAATTTAGGACTTACGGGTTTGGTGAGATCAATTCAGTTAGTTAAGGCTTTTGACTACATTAGAGAAAAGTTATCATGGAGGAATCGCCCGTGCTTTTCGGGCAAGGGAAGTTTTTCCAGGATCGGTTTTGGAAGAACCGATGGATTAGTCTCTTGTTCCGATATCCGTGGGCAAGGTCCCGAGTGTGAGACCCTACTTGGTGCAAGAAGTGCTACTTCCACTGCTAGAACCTCTGAATTCATTGCGCGGTGGGGATAGGGACCTCACATACAAGGAAAGATTGGTTGCCAAGTGCTATGTGCAGACTTATGGCATAGACTATGAGGAGACATTCAACTCAGTCACAAGAATGGCAACCATGAGAGCTATCATTACTATGGCTGCAGCGAAGGGTTGGTCTTTACATCAAATGGACGTAAAGAATGCTTTCTTGCATGGTGATTTGCAAGAAGAAGTGTACATGATGCAGCCACCAGGTTATGAGAGTGATGCATATCTAGATTTTGTGTGTGCAGGTTACGCAAAGCATTGTATGGCTTGAAGCAGGAACCCAGAGCATGGTCAAACAAGATCGGGGGTATCTTGTTACCATTGGATTTTAGATATCCAATGCAAATTTTTTACTATATGTGAAAAAGACAGATAGAGGGATCATGCTATTAGTCATCTATGTGGATGACTTGATTATCACTAGTGATAGTGATGCAGACATACATGATGTTAAGATGCTTTTGAAGCAGAAGTTTGAGATGAAGGATTTGGGTGAGCTACGATATTTCTTGGGCATAGAGGTGGCGAGATCACCTCATGGCATTTTTCTATTACAGAGGCAGTATGGCTTGGACATGTTGTCCAAGTATGGTATGACAGGCTATAAGCCTATTTCAGTGCCATTCGAGCAGACCACAAAGCTTTCCGAAGATACAAGTGAGCTTTTGGAGGACCCCACTACATACAGGTGCATAGTGGGTAGTTTGATCTACATGACCATTACAAGGCCAAGCTTGCGCTATGTTGTTGGACTTGTGAGTCAGCTTATGCAGGCTCCTAGGAAGCCACACTTGGATGCAGCTAGACGGATCCTTAGGTATATAAAGTCCATAGTTGATTATGGACTTTTCTATGTGGCTCATAAAGAGATATAGTTGCATGGGTACACATGGTAGTATTTTAGATAGGAGATCTACCAGTGATTTTATGTTCTCATTTGGGAGTGCTACTGTGAGTTGGAGCAATAAGAAGCAACCAATAGTTACCTTGTTGAGTATAGAGACAGAGTACAAGGGTGTTGCTATGGTAGCTTGGTTTCAGAAGCTACTTGGTGACATGGGAGAGTCCATGGGGATAGGGTAGTTGTCATATATTGTGACAACATGAGTAGCATAGAGTTGGCAAGTAACCCAGTATATCATGCTAGAATGAAGCACATTGAGGTGCATTATCACTTTGTGAGGGAGAAGGTTCTAGCAGGAGATGTAGATATGGTATATGTTAACATAGAGGATCAGGTAGCTAACATTTATGAAGGCATTGGGCACAGAGAAGCTCCACAGATTTAGGAGCTTACTTGGAGTGCAGTGTGTGGAGTTGCGCTCGAGGGGGAGTGTTGAGATATCGAGCTCAACTAGTGATACGATGAACATTGATGACCTGCCTGGCTGATAGCTTCCGCATCTACACCACTGGCATGGTTGGTGAGATTATGGATGGTATGCAGCCAGTGGGATGACAGGCTTTGTGAAAGCCATTTTGGATTACTAGAGAATAGCATAGTTATAGTGCCAACTCATTTAGTCGGGTTCACATTATGGACCGACCCTTGTATGTTGTAGTAGTTGAGTACTAACCCATATAGTGTGTGCTCTTATCTTTATGTTATGTTGGTTGAGTAGAGAAGAAGAAGATAGAACAAAATTCAGCTATCCATCTCTCTCTTGTGTCTTGCTCTCTCTTGTGTATGTGTGTTTTCTTGCTAGGGTTTGAAGCTCTCCCTCTCCCCCACATTCTCTTTAATGATGTCTCCAAGGTTTTTCTTGAGGGGGTCCTTGAATTTGTGTTTTCTTCTAAACTATTTATGCCCAGGTCTCAAGGGCTATTCGATGTGTTTTATCTATCTGAATAGACAAAGTTTGGGTCTCATCTTTTGTTTTCATATTTTGGTTGCAATGGTTTAGTTTGATTGAGTTTATGATGATGGTGAATCTGTATGTGTTGATCTTTGACTGGTGAGCTAGTTTTGAGTCAGTAATACTGACTCTATTTGTGTCAATCAAAAAGTGAAGGTATAGAATCTATTTTGTGTTAGTAGCGAAGCTTCAATATCATGAGTTGATGGTGTAGGGGGCTTGCCATGGCTTGTTGGTGCTTGGGAGAAGTGATTGTGAGTTCTAGCTACCTGACAGAGATCTTTCAAAAGTCAGCAATTAGCAGTTGGGTGGGTTTGAGGTTTGAGCGTGCTTCTATGGCAGCTAGGAATCAGTTGTAGTCATCCAAGTGTCCAAAAGGCTGAATCCATGTATGGATAGTGTGTTCTATGAGTCTAGAAGAGTGTGCTAACGTAGAAGCAAGGGTACGTGCATTAGTTGTTGTTAGATTAGTTGGATGGTCGGCCACAATTAGTTCTAAGGCAGATGAGAGCTTACTATTGTCAGTAGAGAGCCGCTAGGGTGATATCTCGATCAAATAAGTGTTTCTTGAGGGTTGGCGGATGTTAGAGGACACCTGAGAGAGGACACCTGAGGGAAGGTCTTGTTTTTGTTGAAGGCTTCTGAAGTAGTTGGTTTTGTGTTAGATTTATGAGGCAAAATTTAGTTTATTACAATTAGCAGGTGGTCAGAAGAGGGTTAGCAAGGGGTCCAGGGAGTTCCTAGGGTTGTGGAATAAGGTCAGTTGTCAATGGAGGGCAATAGAGGATCCTCGAGGATAGGTTTCTTCCTAAGGACAAGAGGAGGATTTTGGAGGAAGAATCAAGAACTTTTTGCATCAGTTGAGGGTGAATTTGGTCATTTGGTAGTCAGCTAGGGTCAAGAGAGGCTCTTCAGTGAAATATCTGAGTTATTGGAGGTGAGAGCTGACCTAGGAGGAAAGTTTGAGGAGGCACCTAGATCAGAAAGGGTGGTGGGGAGGGTGTTGAGGTATCTGGAGGTAATAGGACATGTGCACGTTTGATAAGAGCCCTTGGAGCTAGGATTTCAAGATCCCCTAGTTCTGATCCCATTGTGTTCTCTTCTTATGTGCCTATTAGTGGTGTATAAAGGCCATCACCTAGTGACCACACATTGTTTTTATATCCAACCCCCCTAGAGTGAAAATAGCCATGTTTTCACTATTTCCCTTATGCTCCCAACTTCTCTCTTCCACATAGTATTTTATACAACCTTATATACATGCACAAGGCACCATACATGATGCCAATATCCTCCTAGGTCAAATGGATGCAACACCTTTATCCAAAATCATCCCACTGCACTGATCTAACTGCCTGGATCAAAACTCTGCACATACTTTATAAACATCCCCTTAGTTTTTCCCCTATATCAAACAGTCGCATTGTGCATGCATACATCTTGTTAGCCATCCTCCCCTCTCCTCCATCCATGTCAACCCTGAGCTCTTCGCGTAACTTAGAAAATTTTTCAACATTCGGTACCTCCATCAAACTTTCACACATATTTCTTCCCAATACATCCTCACTATCATAAAAAACCTCCCCAACCAGACCGTCTCCGCAGCCCCCCCGGTGCCGTGCCGTGATGCCCCCTGGGCCGTGCCGTGACGCCCCCCGCAGCCCCCCCGCCGGTGCCGTGCCGTGACGCCCCCCGGCCCCCCCGGGGCCGTGCCGTGACGCCCCCCAGCAGCCCCCCCGGGTGCCGTGCCGTGACGCCCCTCAACACTATCCTCCAAACATGCCAACTCAAAGACCTATTTTTGCAACTCCTGGTCATCTTCATCTTCTTCATCCCACATAGCCTTCTCATGGCATCCATAAGCTCATCTTCATGGACACATCCTCTAGTATCTACTCGGTAAATAACCTGCACACTATGATCCATATCCATAGAATCCTTCAATATCTATTTAGGTAATAACCTGCACACTATCATCCATATCCACAGAATCTCCAACGCATCATCTACATTCATACCACTATACATAAACTCAAGTGCATATGCCTAGTGATCCACAACAGTGCCATCAACACATGTATCATCAGAGAAAGACAACTTTGATAAACTCTGTGATAAACTCTCTACGGCACATTGTGTCACTTCACAAAAAAGACCTACGAGCTCCAAATCGGCATCCTCCGATGAAGGAACTATCAAATAAGGCTCCTTCGGCACCTCTAGCTCAGTAGGGATCACCTTCCCCTCTATTAATAGATTTGCCATCCATTGTGCAGTCCTCTATCACTTCACCAGCATCTACTATTTCCATCCTTGGGTCCATAGACAAGCAACTTGCACTCTCTATAGTTTCACAAAAATGTTGTCTTATTTCCCTTGCACTCTCTGTCACAACATTCACAAAGGGATCTACAACATGCATAATGTCCCTAGCAAGACACACATCAAATGTAACCATTTTAACTGGCCTAGTGCGTGGCAGACACATGCTAGCCCTCCGTCTTGCCTTCCTCTCTTGATACACAATAGTCTTTACAGCCTTTGCAAAAGTGAGTGGGTCCTTCAGATCCACCTTCTCTCTGTCAGATCCACCTTCTCTCTGATCCACCTTCTCTCAGATCCTTCCAATCATCCCTTTAACAAACTAGTCTCTTTTCAAAAATTTAGGAGGAACTTGATTCTCTCCCAAAGTCTTCATCATCCTTCTCCATGCAGCTTCAAATCTGTCAGCAAAATCTGACACCTTCTCATTCTCCCCTTGGCTCAACCTAGTCACATCTCTCCACAAGTTCTCTAGAGTTTTAGCCTTTCCATACTTTCTCTTTAAGGCTTCCTTCAAAGTGCCCTAGCTTACTCTCTCAACATCTATAGCCTCATACTCATACCATTCCAAACTCACAATGTTTAGCTTCTAGGAACCCTCAACCCTGTTATTTTTCAAGGCTACCAATTCAACACTCCTTAGAAACATATCAACATCTTCTCTCAACAAGCCATGGGTCCTGAGTTAATCAACAAGTGAGTTCCAACCTGTTGACCATAACCCTTAACAAAAGCCTTCTAATCCTAAGTGGGGGCACCAAAACAATGTGTGGTGGCTGGGTGATGGCCTTTATAACTACATAGATACATGTGAGGAGAAAAATGAGCCCCTCCAAAACATAATGTAAATGTAGACATAGTGTGTATATGATAGAATAGTGTGAATGATAGGTGATAAGAGATGCGTGGTAAATGCAGATGCACAAAATGAAAATAGAAACAACATGGTGATCCAAGGAAGCAGGGCGGCACTACTTTTTGTAAAGAAGGAAAAGGCAGTGACACGGGTTCAAGAGGGAAAGAGAAGAGTTTGTTGGGACAAAGGAAAGGGGGTTGGGCTTGATAAACCACCACAGAGGCAATTGCAGTGAAGTGTGTCTACAGTACCATTTTCCTTGATGAGGGTTACAACACCTACCTATTTTCAGGTTTATAGAGAAGATAGTGTAGGGTGAGAAGAGTTGTTTGTGGATCAAAGCAGCAGAGAGAGTTAGATATTGGAGAATTGGCCAAGGGGTGTCTCCTTGGGTTCTCAAAGTAGCTTCTGTATTAGATACTTGACTTGGTTTAACTTCTTCTCTAACTATAGCTACTGATGATGAGGATTGAACTTTGAAGTGTCATCCATCAGGGTCTTCCTAATGGGAGTCCTAGAGCTTTTTGTGTTTTGTTCTGATATGTTTGTGCCCGTCTCAGGGATATTGGGACAGAGAAGTGTTTTTATGGTTTATGTGATGAACATATATGCTGTGAGTGGATACAAAGACTTTTTGTTTGCTCTTTTGTTGTGGTAAAGGTGTAGTTTTCATAGAGTTCATGAAGGTTGAACGTTTTTGTGTGCCAGTCTGATGACTAGGGAACTGATTCTGAGTCAGAATTAATTGAAAAGGAACATAATTGATTATGAGTTAGTTGAGCTTTAGTATGATCAAATGATGGTGTAAAGAGCTTGCCCTAGTTTTTTATGTTTGGGAGAAGTGTTTGTGGGTCTCTACTTCACAGTTAGAGAAGCCAACTGATAGTAGCAGTCAGATGGGATAGTGGGTTAGGTGTTGATCTTGAGTCAACTGGGTGTAGCTAGTGTTAGCAAAGTTTCCCTTGTAATGGATCTTAATTTGGTTTAAGTGTTTAGAGGGTATATATAAGTGTCAGCTAACATAGAAGAGAGGAAATTGTAGTCAACTAAGTCAAAACAGTGAGCTTAAAGAGGATAGTCATTTTGGAGGGAGGCAGATGTGTGTTAGCTATAGTCAGCAGTAGCAAAGATCTCAAAGTGTGACATCTATTTGTTTGAGATAAGAGGTTCTTGAGGGTCGGAGAGTGTGAGAGACACAGTCAGTCGAGTTCTGTGTCAGATTTATGAGGCAAAATTTAGTCGTGTTTAGTCAGAAGAGGGTTTGATTTTTGAGGCATAATTCAGCTGAGTTCAATCAAAAGACGGTCAAAGGAAAGTCAACAAAGATCCTAGGGAGTACTTGGGATTATGACAGAGAGGTTAGTGGTACATTGTAGGATTATAGAGGAGCCTTGAGAGGGCCTATTTTTTGCCTAGGAACTAGTGGAGGATTTCGGAGGCAAAATCATACAATTTTGAGTCACCTGAATTTGGTCAGTTGGGTGTTAGCCGTTGTTAGGAGGGGCTTTTAGGTGGAAGATCTGAGGTTTTAGAGGTCAGGGATGACCTGAGAGTTTTAGAGGTCAGGGATGACCTGAGAGGATAGTCTGAGTAGTCAGCTGAGATAGATAGGGAGGTTGGGGGGGCATTGAGGTGTCCCTATCACAGTCAGTTGGAAGGCTGGGGGTAGGTGCCAAGTTGGTTGGAGCCCTTGGAGCTGGGATTTAAGTGTCCCCCAGTTCTGGTCCCTTTTCTCTTCTTCCTTGTGTGCTTGTTGGTGTAGTAGAGGCCATTATCTAGCCACCACGCAATGTGTTTCTGAAAAACTTTGCCAAAAACGAAAAATAAAAAAATTTTCAAACTTGTCCTGGGCATCAGTAGGACCTTCTTGAACCCTATAATCACATCCATGTATGATCTAAGCATGTATTAGATGCTGATATAGATGATAGGGCATCTATCGAGCCAGGTGTGTATGAGCCCTATATTGGGCTCACAAGACCTTTGATAGGTTCCCGGTTTAGCATTGTATGAAGGACTTGTACTAGGGGACTAGTGATACATCATTAGATTTCTAGTCATTTGGAAGAATCCTTAATCCCAAGAAGTGAGAATCCTAACTAGGTCTCACCATTCAAGCTAGCTACCAATCATTTTGGTCGCATAGCTAGCTATTTTAGAGGTCTGGCCTCAATCGCTACCTCTAAACTAAACCTTACAACTTACAGACCATATGATAAAGGAGTTGAGGATAAATCCAAAGAGACACCTAGTATACTCTCATTGTTTAAAGAAGGGAGCGTTCATGTTGATATCCATGTCCATACATCTCCTGTTGCACCTATTACAACTGTGACCATCAAACCACCCCCTGCACAACTGCTTATGCCTCATGGCAGGACATTAGAAGAAGTGCAGGTGGTAGAGGCAGTGATCGAAGCTGCTAGAGAAAAGGAAGAAGAGACTTTGCAATTGCCACAATGATTAGTAGCCCAAACAACCCAATACACCCAAAACGATTCCCAAGCCAAGACTACACAGGTAATGCCGGATAGTCTTGATAAAAGCAATAACATTGCATGTTCCTCGAGGAAAGAGTTAGGCTTGCAAATCATGGATAAACGTCTTCTCACAAATGATTGGGACTATGACATATCCCCATAGACTCTTATGGATTTTGCCACAGGCCAAGATTATGGTGTTAGTTAAGAATGGATTGTCCAATCTATATCAGGGGGCACAATAGAGGAGGAAAAATTGTAGGGTATTTATGATTTTATTTATAGTCATTGAACATAAGAGGTTCCAAAGACCCATGGTGCAAGTTGGGACATCCAAAGCAAGAATGCCCCACTATGAGTGAAATGGTAACACCTCATGTGAGCCCAGCGGATCCTACTTTTGTAGTGTCACTTGGCTATACCATGGGGACCAAACCACATCTTCTAACCCACAAAAGGCCATGCTACCTGCAGGGACTCAAGGGCAGACTAGTATGAGATTTACCTTCTTAGATCCTAGAGCTGCCCCTGTCCAAGAAATACTAGTGCACTCCCTCATCCAGTGGGGCAAGCATCATGCCAACTATGGCACCTATGATTGATGCAGAAATTCCTTTGAGCCACATGCCTATGGTCACATCTCATTCTAATTCACCCATGAAACATCCCTTCACTAGAGAGAGTGTGCTACCAACTCTTGCTATGAGACCGATCGTCGTTCGTAACTGGTTTAGGCCATATGACAAGCACCTATTGGGGTGCCAGTAGGGCACATGCCTTATATGTAGCACGTCTACTCTCACCAGGTTTTAGACCAATGCATCCTCATGTAGTGCCACGTGTTGCACCTCCACCTGATCTTATCATTTCTCCTCTTATGCCAACACACCATCTCTACCCACATACCCAGTTGCTTTTTCACAGGCCCTAGAAAGAGCGGTAGCGAAATTCATAGCACCTATTATGAGAGATGGTGGTCGACAAAGCCATGGAAAGACTTCGCAAATAGCCAAGCTAACTCATAAGTTCACTGGAGATGGTGATCCTAGGAGATATTTGGAAGTATTTGATCAAGTGTGTGAGGCCCTAGGAGAACAAACGGAGGTTGCCAAGACCAATGCCTTTAGTCTAACATTAGGACAGTAAGGCTATGGATTTGTATAAAACTCTTAGGAACGAGGAAATCTTGAACTTCACCGCTCTGAGGAGATTTTTCTTGAAGCAATTTGTATGTGAAGGAGTCTTATGGGGTGTAGCTTCACAGCTACACAAAGAAGAAGAGGAATCGGTTAGAGATTTTATTAGCTGTCTCAAGCATTTGAACTCTCATTACCTTCCGCATGAATGCTATTAAAATAATCAATTTCTGGATAGAATCATCCACGGGGTTAACCATGAAGTGATCTATAATGGGTTATTCATTTGAGCGATCACTACATGGGATGAAATCACAAAAAATGCCATCCAACTAGAGGATAATCGCATAGTCAAAGGAGCTAAAGCATCGGATTCTAAATCTATTAATTTCAAATTAATGGGACATAGCACTTCTACAATTAAACCCCTTGCAATACTTTAGCAGAGATGAATTTCATAGATTTCATGAAAGCACTCCAAGAGGGAATGAAGGCCAATAGAGACCCCCAAAAATGTACATATGTACCCAAGGAGAGAGCTTCAATGGTGCTCAATATACCAACAAGGATATTCAACTAGTGAGTGTCCAGTCCTAAGGGCCTGCTATAATGGTAATTGTTCTTTTTGTGGATGTTATGGTCATGAGGCTTCACAGTGGCACACATATTTGAAAACTCTTGCTAATGCTTCTAGGCCTTAACTTTTGGCTTTACTAGCCCCATGAGCCATAATGCCTATGGCAACATCTCAACCCAATACTGATCAAACAAACTACATAACAACCAATTCCAAGGGGGATTTATAATGCACAAAATGTGTCATTACCTCCACCAATTTTGGGACCTCAACCTCCACCCCCCTGAGGATCACACCATTGAATCAAATAGGTTTGAGGAACCTTTTAAGTGTCTAGAATACGTGGTTGACTTGGATAGTACCTCACATGTCTTTGATGACTCCATAGAGCTTCATCTAGACTATTATGTGGTGGATGGGAGAGGGGGAGTCAAGCTAGTCTACCAACTTACTGCTGCAATGGGTAGGTGTCGGGACATTAATGACATAACTAGAACAATGCCTATTCAATGTTACCACTATCAAGGTCCCCATTGAGCTTTGGAATGCCCTCTAATGTTTCCTCATCTCAACCAAGAAGTGACCTCGCACACATGCCACCGGATACTTGTAAACCGTTATGGCATAGATAATTGGATTAAGGGCTACCCTAATAACAAGATTGTGGTGACAAGCCCACAAACATGACCCATCATCACACCCCTAAACATGATTGGGGTAAGTAATCAAACTCAAAGGCAGATCACAAAAAATCTAGATCACAAATCCTTGAATGCTATCACAACCTAGCTTCAAGGCCAAAACCGACATGTTCTCGAGCAACAATCTGTGGTCTCAGTTAGCGAAATCTAAAAAGAACAAGAAATATGGAAGAAAAAAGTTGGTTAAGAATGGGAAAATAAAGGAAACAAAGAATAAAATCTTGGGATGCCTCAAGAGCCAGTCTGCATTAGGGACCTAGATGACGACTCCAACCCCTCAGACACAAGGGTTGATTCTGAACAAGGTAGTGAAATACCCTCCAAAAACAAGAGCACAAGGAAGGAGATCCCACTGGAACATACGATTCCCAAAACTAGATCACACATGACAAAACTTGACTCTTATCCTGACCCTCAACAAGAGATTGAGAAACTCCAAGAAATTAGTGAATTAGTTATAAAAACATAAGAGGAGCTTGAACCAAGAACCAAGCAAGTGAGAGTCTCAAATAGTGTACACCCTAGTACCTTAATGCTTACTACTAAGATTCACAAGCCTCTAGATGTGCCAAGCATCATCATAGAAGAGACTGAGGCCTCCACCTCTCATAGTTTGATCCTTGATTGGTTCAAGGGACAATTACCATATGGAATCCCTAATCCCACTCAAAAATTGATTTTCTAGTCTCACCAGCACCTACTTACGGAAAGGAGCCCATGAACGCACCACTAAATATTCCCAAATTGTTAGAATTTATGACCTCATAAACCAGTACAACTATAATTGCCCAATTGAGTGAAGATCTTGAATTGTTTGAAGCGATGAGGGATCTCCTTAATGGGGGAACTCAATGTCGGATTACCACCATTTGCTGGCATGCATAAGGCACATCCACCAATATACAATGGAGACACCTGAGTTATACCCAGATCAATAGTCCTTTAGTGGAAGAAGAAAATAGCAAATCTGTGGGGTTAAAATTCCACTTAACAAATTGGGACAATAATTTGAAGGCGATGAGTCCTAATGCACTACTACCAATCACAACCAAGGGCATCATAGTAATGGAAGTCCTAGATGGTGGTGTGGGAGTGAGAATAATCACCAACAATTACTGGGAGAAGATGGCCAAGCCACCTCTAGAAGTCTCATACATCATTGTCAAGATTGTTGCTAAGACAAGACTGTCACCAAGCCTATTAGGATGCTACGATATTTAAAATTCAAGGTTATTAAACATTAGGTTAAACATACCTTCATTGTTATGGACTTTTCCAAATAACAAGAATCATATGAAATGATCTTAGGATGCATGTTCATGAGAGAAGAAAAGATGATACATGACTAGTCTAAAAACTATGTCTACCTCCAATTTGATGATTCCATCATAAGGATTGATGTTGTGATTGGCCATCTACATCCTATAGGTAGTGGATGACTTTTTAAAAACCGTTCAGCCACCACCACTTATTGAGTTCCATTTTTTGCAATACTGCTATACTTATTGAGTTCCATTTTTTGCAATACTACTATACTTACAGAGAAGAGACTGATGTAGGGAAGAACCCACCCTACAAAGATGCTAAAATATAAGATATTAAGCCTGAAGATGATCTAAATTGGATACATATGATGGCTACAATCGATAGCTAGGGAGCTAGAGGATCTACAATCGATAGCTAGGGTTACACTTGATGGGGTGAGGAGCTCCCTAAGGTTGTGCCCGTACGAATGATTCGTGCTCTACCTTCTGATACCAAGGGGATTGGTTATAGTGAACTTGAGTCCACATGGGATGACTCAAGCTCAAGCACCAATAGTGGTGAGGGGTCTGAAACAGAGACTGAAAGCAACACAAACTCCTTAGTCACCACAAGAAAAATAGAGCCCATGACTTCCAAAGAACCTATAGGGAGGAGTAGCTTTGAATCTAATACTAAAACAGAGACTGAAAGCAACACAAACTCCTTAGTCACCACAAGAAAAATAGAGCCCATGACTTCCAAAGAACCTATAGGGAGGAGTAGCTTTGAATCTAATACTGATTCCCAATCTGACGAAAGGGATGAAGTTCATTAAGACACCAAGGAGCATCTCCGAAGATGGTGGAGACATAAACGCTATGTAGTGAATCATCATAAAAGATTGCAAGAAAGAACAACTACTGGCCAATGGCTCTGGTTCATGGGGGCATCGAAGATTAGAGACAATTGGGGAGAGGAGTTACAAAAGGTCAATTATTGTAGACCACCCATGATTGATATATCTAAGGTGTAAGTCTCAAAAACCTAATCGCTCAGCTAGAAGGAAACAAACTTGTGAACTCATACAGAAGAAATGAGAGGCTAAGGCTGCAACTCATGAAGGAATGGAAAATAAGTCTGATTTGTGCTAGCACCTAAGCATTACATGTCATACACCATAGGGTAACTTAAGGTATTGTGTGATAATGCCCAACGTAACCCCATTAAAGCGAATTTGGGGGAGAGGGAGAGCTTCAAACCCTAGCAATCAAACACACACACACAAGAGAGAGCAAGACACAAGAGAGAGATGGATAGCTAAATTTTCTTCTCTCTTCTTCTTCTCTAAACCAACATAACATAAAGATAAGAGTACACACTATATGGGTTAGTACTCAACTACTACAACATACAAGGGTCGGTCCATAATGTGAACCCGAATAAATGAGCTAGTGCTATAACTATGCCAGTCTCTAGTAATCCAAAATGGCTGTCATATAGTCTGCCATCCCACTGGCCGCATATCACCCATAATCTCACCAACCATGCCAGTGGTGTAGATGCGGAAGCTATCACCCAGGCGGGTAATCAATGTAAGCCATAACACTAGTTGAGCTTGATATCTCAACACTCCCTCTCGAGCTCAACTCCACACACTACACTCCAAGTAAGCTCCTAAATCTGTGGAGATTCTCTGTGTCCAATGCCTTCATGAAGATGTCAACCACCTGATACTCTGTGCTAACATATACCAAATCTACATCTCCTGCTAGAACCTTCTCCCTCACAAAGTGATAATGCACCTCAATGTGCTTTGTTCTAGCATGATATACTGGGTTACTGTCCAACTGTATGTTGGACAGTAAGGCACAGCCGCCGCGCTGATTCCCTCCCATAGAACAAGGTCTTCCTAGGACTTAATCTAACTAACGTAACTTAATCATAACCATCATTTGATAGAATTTCCAAGTTGATTCTTGGTGATTGCGGTTAAAGGAAAACTACTCTAATTGTGAGATCCCACTGTCCCCTCTGCGCACCGGATTCCCGATTGCTGGCAGTAGCTCCCTCTTGTGCTCCCTCTTGTGCGAGGCAGGGTTTCCCACTCAGGGCCTTGCCCTAGAATGTCCGGGCATGAGACTAAGCTGGTGGTTATTCCGAAAACCAAAACCGGGAAAATTTCCCATGGCCGAAAAATGGGGATGATTCCACCATTTTGAATTTCTTAATGAATTTTTTTAATGAGGTCAAGATATTGAACTAACCTTCATCTAAACACACCAGATAGAAGGGAAACTATTACAGACTTAACTTGAAGGAATCAACGCTTTTTTTCTAATTGAATCAGGCACAACTGTTGATCTATTCATTTGAGAAGTCTTCAGGTTATTATTTAACTATTTGAGTTCTAAGCATATTACTATTGATCAATTTTATTATTAAAACTCTACTGACTCCAGCCTAACCCCATTTGGCCCATGGGTTAGACACCGCCCAACCACTGGAATTGGTAGAACCAGACAAGCACCTACCCATAATTGAATGCCTTTCTTAACTTTTGCTTTAGAATACAGATATGCACACACTCCTCTTTAAACTTTAATTTATAAAACAATCCATTGACAAACAATTATTGGTTACAGATGTCATAACTCAAAATTTCCATTCAATCCTTGTTTCTCACAAAGAGTATCACTCTGGTTGAGACCAGCAAGTCAGCAACAACGAGATCCAGTAACATATTACAATAATTTTTTCGTCCTCATCATACATATATATATCTTCCACGACATACGCATGGGTGTCCTAAGCACCGCGAGCCCGTGCATCACCTGGTTAGAACCCTCCACGATCCTCCTTAGGTGTCCTGGCACTTCACTCAGGGACCGCTTTGTCGGCCCTCCCCCATCGCACACCATTTTACACCATACCCAAGCTGGTCAAGACCTGGGCAGGTTTTTGCCGCGTGAGCTGTCCTTTGAACACTCCCCGCCAGCTGTTGCAACCGAACTTCCCTTAAAAAACACATACACCAAATGCTCCCTCCAGCATTCTGGCGTAAGATAGTCCTTTAAGAAAACAAGGTTTCTATGCAAGTATTCAGTTTTGATTTTCTTTTGAATACAATGAGTATATCTTAATTCCGTATCCCAAGACTTCTAGATCACAGGTCTAAATTCCCAAGCAGAATTCCTCGAATTCTGAATTCTTGATCCTCAGATCAAAATCAAAGGTCTCAACTTAGTTTCAGATTCGGTGGGTGATTTGAGTGTAGATTACTGAACTGGTCACATTGTCTTTTCTTGAAACTGACGAAGGAGTTGCGTCTTGGTCATAGTCTGATTCAAGGTTTGAGTCTCGAAAGGTTCTCCCTGAACTATCTTTCTCGAAGAGTAATATTTAAATTACTACTTTACTGAATTTCATTCATTGAGTATTTTGCTTAACTGAATTCAAAACTAGTCCACGAATTCCTATGAGGAATAAATTAATCATTTATCTAAAATTTTGACTTCGATAGATCTTCTGAATTTTCTCATTACCATCCTAGAGAATATGAAACAGTAGAATTTTCCTTCACAGAGTATTTACTTATTCATTTACCAATATTCATGGGATTTAAACAATGATTAAAGAGAACTCTCATTCTGTATGCATCTATTTATGCATAAAATCCAACTTCTATGGAAATAACACTTTTATATAAAAGAAAATCCTTTTATGCAAAATCAATTTTGATGAAACTAATACTTTTATAATAAAAAAATCCTTTTATGCATCTATTTATGCATAAAAAACCATTTTGATAAAAGTAACACTTTTATAATAAAAAAAATCTTTTATGCATCTATTTATGCATAAAAATCAATATTGATGAAAGTAACACTTTTATAATTAAAAAAATCTTTTATTCATCTATTTATGCATAAAAATCAATATTGGTGAAAGTAACACTTTTATAATTAAAAAAATTCTTTTATGCATCTATTTATGCATAAAAATAAATATTGATGAAAGTAACACTTTTATAATAAAAAAATTCTTTTATGCATCTATTTATGCATAAAAATCAATAGTGATGAAAGTAACACTTTTATAATAAAAAACTTCTTTTATGCATAAAAATTAATATTGGTGAAAGTAACACTTTTATAGAAAAAAAAATATTCAATATGCATCTTTCTATGCATAGAATTTAAATCTAATGAAAATCATCTTTTATAATTAAAAAAAACCAATATGCATCTTTCTATGCATAGAATTTAAATCTAATGAAAATCACTCTTTTATATATAAAAAAACCAATATGCATCTTTCTATGCATAGAATTTAATTTTAATGAAAATAACACTTTTATAATAAAAATATTTCTATTATGCATTTTTCTATGCCTAGAATGAAAATAACACTTTTAGAATACACAAACGATGGGGATTACTCTTTTTGAATAATAAAAGATAAAACTTATTTCACAAAATTTAAGAAACTTTTGCCATAACCTCCTTTGTATGGCTGACCATTTTTCAAATTTTCCTATCCTTAAGTCACTTAAAAATTATTCCCAAATGGTTTGAAGCATTCTAAACTAATCAAATTCCACTTTTAAAATAGAAATACTATGAAAAGTTTAATTCCAACAATTTGATTACTTATCTAGGATAAAGAAAGGCTGAATTTAAGAATGAGAGAGGGGGAAAGTCTTTCCAACAAGGCATAGCATCAATTTATGATTTTAAAGATAACAAAATTTAAAAAACCATTAAAAGAATAAAGAAAAAGTAGGATGTCTAACTTACATGAATTTCTGGGAGCTTTCCTTTGGCTTGATGGTTTGAGGGATCTACTCTTGTTTGCAACAAGAGTGGCCACCAATTATTTAGAAGAGGGCATTGTCAAAAACTAATGAATTATTAATAAATTCATAGTTTTTGGCTCTGGGGAGGAGTAGAGTAACAGTGCATAAAACATTGTTAAGCTTCAACAAAGAGGGAGGCTTCTATTTATAGGAAAAAGTGAGCTTCTAACCAAGCAAACTGATTCTAGAATTTTCTAGATCAGTTTGGTCAATTTTTAACCATTTTTGGGTCAGTTTAGCTTACTTTTTGGAACTAGACTTGAATTAGGAGAGAGGAGAGATGAAATATCTCAATTTTTGGGAATTTAAAACTCCACCACACATGTGAAATAGGTGCCTCCTTCATGAGGGGGAATCCCTACTGCGAGGTGTCAAAAATTCATTTTTTTATTATTTCCTTTGGTCCTTAGTCCACTCTTCATCTTATGTGAGTATTTACTCATTTTTTGGGGGTATTTTCTTTATTTCTTCTATTTATCTCCTCCACACATTTGGATGAATCTGATTGGCTCGTCAAAACCTTAATTTAAAATTTTTAAAAAATCTGGACCCCTAGGATAAGGCCTTTTGAATAGATTATAATTGATTTCTAATGCACCTTCTGAAAATCTTTTTGAACTTAAATTAACCCAAATTAGATTTATAGAACTCTAATCTACACAATTTTATAAACTCAAGAGAGTAAACAATAAGAAGAGTTTAATTAATCTCTTAGTTAATCTTTCTAGGATTGAGAAAGGTTGGAATGTAAAGAAGAGAAGGGGGTGGCCTTTTTATCAAAGGCATATCATTGAATTTAATTCAAACAGTTGCAAAACATAAAATTTAAGAAAACCATAGATTTTTCATTAAACAAGTAAGAAAATTAGCTTACATGGAGCTTGTAAGCTCTCCTTTGGCTTGAGGGATTGAGGGTTCTACTCTTGTTTGAAGCAAGAGTGGCCACCAATTCACTTTGGAGAGGATTAGGCCAAAAACAATTGAATTATTAAAAAATTCAATGTAGATGGCTCAGGGCAGGAGTAGAGTAGTAGTGCATAAACACCATTAAGCTTTTAAAAAGGGGGAGGCTTCTATTTATAGGAAAAAGTGAGCCTCTAACCAAGCAAGCTGATTCTAGAATTTTCCAAATCAGTTTGGTCAAATTTTGACCATTTTTGGGTCAGTTCAGCTTACTTTTTGGATCTAGTTTTGAAACAGGAGAGAGGAGAGATGAAAATATCTCATTTTATTGATTAAAAATTGGAGGTAATGATGAGAAAAAGGTGCCTACTTCATGAGGGGAGATCCCCACTCTGAGGTGTCAAAATTTAGTTTTTTAAATCTTTTCATTGGTCCTTAGTCCACTCTTCATCTTATGTGAGAATTTACTCATTTTTGGGAGGTTTTTCTTTTATTCTTCAATTTATCTCCTCCCTACATTTGGATTAATCTTATTGGTCCATAGGAACCTTAATTGGACCATAATCCAAAATTTTTAGAAAATCTTGACCCTTAGGCTAAGGCCTTTTGTGCACATTATAATTTATTTCTAATGCACCTTAGGAATTTCTTTTTAAACTTCTGTTTTGGGGGAATTTATTTTAAGAAGGGATATTTTTCCATCCAAAGATATGTAAAAATTGAATTACCTCTCTCTAGAATATTTTCTCTCTCTAGGCCAAAACAGGTAGAAACAAGATCTTTTATTATTCTGAAAAGGGGATTGATTATAGGGGAAGAAACTGGACATCTTCAGGGGTTGGGGAGGAATCTTACATCCTCTCCCACTTGAAAAACGCAAGATGTCCTCATCTCGCAAATTGGGGGTAATCCCGCATCAGTTTGGCTTCTTTCTCCCAAGTGTTGAAAAACAGGTAGAGGGAGAGGAGAGACACACACAGGAGCAAACCCTAATATATATTGCAAACCCTAACCATAGAGGGAATCCATGTCCCTTCTCACACAATGCATAAAGCCATATTTCATAATACACACAACACACTATGAGTTGTGTCCACACACTACTAACCCTAGCTAATGTCCACACACTATGACCAGCTGGACGCGGTCATTTATGTAGTTGTGTCCACAGACAGTTCATCTTGGATGTATACAGGTTGATTTTCTACATCAAATTTGGAGTTTGTTGGCTACCTTGGAGTATCTGGAACATTCATTGGAGTGTGGTTGAGCTGAGGAAGGCTCATTTATAGATTTGAAGTGTACGCAAGGTGTTTTGCATTGAGCAACTTGTCAGATAATCCAGTACAGATTGTTGGTGAAAAGCTGGATAGAAAGAACTTCCAGGCATGGAAGTACAGGATAAAGAGTTTCTTGAAAGGAAAAGGATTTTGGAATCTCATTACAGGTGCTGAGCCAGAGCCTGAGCTACCTTGACAACCTACACAGCAGTAGCTTATTGCTCATAAGCAGAGAGAGCATTTAAAGTGCTGCATTATCTGTCTATATGTATTTCTGATGCTATCCTCATACACATACAAGATGCTGAGAATCCCAAAGATGCATGGAATACTTTGGTCAAGATGTTTGATACAGATACGAGTGCTCGCAAGTCTCAATTGCAACAGCAGATACATAATGTGAAAAGGAATAAGAGGAGCATACATGATTATGTGCAAGAAATCAAGAAGTTTGCAGATGCATCGGCCACAATAAATGCCCCCATGCCTGATGATGATTTGGTGGATATTACCTTGCGTGGTCTTGGCAAGGAATATCTTTTGATACATCTATCTCAGTTTGGAGTACAGGTCTACCCGACTTTGATGAGTTGGTTTCACTCTTGTTGGTTGAGGAAATCAAGCTCAGTGATTCATTTATGGATGCATCTACTAGCCATGATGATGGCAGAAATCAGGCTTTCTACTTGCAGAGAGGTTTTAGAGGCAGGGGGAGATTCACATCACGTGGACATGGTGGTAATGGTCGTGGATGGCAGGACAGGCCTCCACAACAGAATTTTCAGCCTTCATATGGTGCTCAAGTTGGTCGTGGTTATACCCCTCAGAGAGGCAGAGGTAACCCCCGTGGTAGAGGACGTTGGCAAGGCCAACAAAATTCTATGCAAGATGTGGAATGCCATTATTGTGGCAAATATGGTCATATGGCGAGAGATTGTTTCCGCAAACAGAATGATTTGAGAGGGGGAAGAGCACAACGTGGTGGTCATTATGGTGGAAATTATGCACAACATGGTGGAAACTATGCATCAAGTAGTAATGATGGCACTGCAAATCATTTGTTTGCCATGAAGCATGTTGTGGGTTCTATGACGACAAATGCTGAGAATGATGACACATGGTATATGGACTCAGGAGCATCAAACCATATGACGTCATGGTGAATGGTTTGAGCATATGAAGCCTATGGATGTAAAAGGCTATGTGGCGACAGGTGATGATACCCAGCATGTCATTACACATGTTGGAAGTGTACCATTGGTCATGCACAATGGTCAAACAAAGTCTATGTCTGATGTATTGTACGTGCCTTCTATCACAAAAAGCTTGGCCTCAGTTGGTCAAATGGTGGAACAGGGATTACAGGTTCGTTTCAACGAGCATGGATGCTTTGTTGAAGATTTCAAACATGGATGTAGAGTTGCTAAAGGCAAGAAGGAAGGCAGATTGTTTAAGCTGGATGCTGGAATTCCTGAGCTAAAATCAGCCATGTTCTCCAAAAGCAGGAATGTGGTACAGGACATTGATATGTGGCATAAGAGGATTGGACATGTCAATATACAGAGATTAAAGAACATGCAAACAAGAGGCATTGTCAGTGGATTGCCTAGATTCAAATATGATAGAAATATGCATGTTTGTGAAGCCTGTCAGTTTGGGAAGCAGGCAAGGTTGAGGTTTCCTAGAGAGAAGGAAATATGAGTAGCAGGCCACTTGAGATTGTACATAGTGATGTATGGGGTCCTGCACAAAACCCATCTATCAAAGGCAGTTTATACTATATTACATTCATAGATGATTTCAGCAGGATGACATGGATATACTTTCTCAGAGAGAAGAGTGAAGTATTGGAAAAGTTCATGGATTTCAAAGCTTTTGCAGAAAAGCAATATGGCTGTTGGATTAAATGTCTAAGGACAGATGGAGGTGGTGATTGAATAGACCTCAAATTCTTTTGAGCATTTCTTGAGGAAGCATGGAATAAGAAGACAATTGACTTGCAGGTATACACCTCAGCAGAATGGTGTGGCTGAGAGAAAGAATAGAGTCATATGTGAAGTGGCTAGGGCAATGCTCAATGAAAAGAGCATGCCAGATTACTATTGGGCAGAAGCATGTGCTACTGCAGTGTATATACTGAACAAAACACCTACAGCAACCATTCATGGAAGCACGCCAAAGATGCGGCTTACAGGTTATAGGCCAGACATTGGACACCTCAAAGTTTTTGGATGCATAGCTTATGTACATGTGCCTGATGAAAGAAGAAGGAAGTTGGATCCTAAGGCAGAGAAATGTGTATTTGTTGGATATGCACAGGATCGAAAGGCATACAAATGTTACAACCCACAAACTAGATAAGTGGTCATCTCACGAGATGCTGTGTTTGATGAGCTTGCTAGTTGGTACAAAGCAAAAGATGAGGGTGTCATTGAGTCACTTGAAGCAGATGTGCCTGTGAACTTGCCACAAGCAAGTTCCAGTTCTACTTCTATGTCTGGGCCATCAGCGGAAGCTGAGAGTAGTACTGTACGTCCATGGTCAGGACGTTTGAGGCATGAGAGTGTGAGCACTGGGAGTAGTGCTATGGATAAAGGAAAGAAGAAGGTCGAAGGAATTGGAATCATAGGTTATGAGTCATCTAGTTCAGAGAGTTTGGATGAGGAGCTTGGCATACCTGTTTTACGCACACCTGGCGCTAGGCAGGACAGATATGTGCCACCACATGCTAGAGCGACAGGTGTACAGAGTGACCTGCATGCATTGCGGAGATCCCAAAGAGTCAGATATCCAGTTGACAGATTGACATATCGAGATTTTGCTATGCACTATGCATATATGACATCTATGGTGAAGCATGTGGAACCTATAGAGGCTATTGGAGAGCATGTATGGGAGAAAGCAATGGATGTTGAGATGGACACATTGGTCCATAATGATACATGGGACTTGGTTGCACTACCAACGGACAAGAATGTTATTGGATGTAAATGGGTTTACAAAGTGAAGTGCAAATCTGATGGTTCTATTGAGAGACATAAAGCAAGATTGGTAGCAAAGGGTTATGCACAGACCCAAGGATTGGACTATGATGAGACGTTTAGTCCAGTGGCTAAGATGGGCACAGTAAGAGCAGTCATTACTATGGCTATAGCTAATGGCTGGGAAATGCATCAAATGGATGTCAAAAATGCATTTCTGAATGGAGATCTACAAGAGGAAGTGTATATGGCACAGCCAGAAGGGTATGTACACCTAAGATATCCCACTCACGTATGCAGATTAAAAAAGGCATTGTATGGTTTGAAGCAAGCACCTCGTGCTTGGAGTGATAAGATGAGCAGATATCTTATCTCACTTGGTTTTCAGATTTCTACAGCAGATTCTTCACTCTATGTGAAGAAGACACAACATGGGATTGTTTTACTAGTCATCTATGTGGATGACTTGATTATCACAGGTGATCATGGTGCAGATGTGATGCATGTTAAGAAAGCTTTGAGTGGGCAATTTGACATGAAAGACCTTAGTGAGTTGAGATACTTTCTTGGAATAGAAGTGGTCAAAGATCATGCAGGTACTTGGTTAGTACAGCGCCAATATGCATTGGATATGTTGGCAAAATATGGCATGACAGGGTGTAAGCCTATGAGTACACCTTTGGAGCAAAATGTGAAGTCACGGGCTGATTATGGCGAGGAATTGGATGATCCTTCTATGTACAGGAAGATGGTTGGTAGTCTCATATACATGACTATCACATGCCCGAATTTGCGTTATGCTGTGGGGCTAGTGAGTTAGTTTATGCAGAGCCCTAGAAAGCCTCATTTGGATGCAGTGAGACGCATCATGAGATATGTGAAGACCACAGCACATTATGGTCTACTTTATGAGAGTGGTAAAAGCTTGGACATACATGGCTACACAGATGCTGATTGGGCAGGTAGCGCATATGACAGGAGGTCTACTAGTGGATATGCTTTTACACTTGGAAGTGCCATGGGTGGTGAGTTGGAGTAGCAAAAAGCAACCCAAAGTTGCTTTATCCAGTACAGAGGCTGAATACAGGGGTGCAGCCATTGCTACTTGTGAGGCAGTTTGGATAAAGAGTCTCTTGGTAGATTTATGTGAGCCTATTGATGGCAAAGTTGTCATTCATTGTGACAACATGAGCAGTATACAGTTGGCCAAGAATCCAGTGTTTCATGCGAGGACCAAACACATAGAGGTCCATTATCATTTTGTCAGAGAGAAGGTGCTGGATGGTACAGTTGATCTTCAGTATGTGAAGACTGATGAGCAGCTGGCAGACATCTTTACGAAGCCACTTAGCAGGGAGAAATTTGAGTACTTCCGGACTATGTTGGGAGTACATGGGATGAGCTTGAGGGGGAGTGTTGAGAGTCTTGATATCCCAAGCTCATCTACATCTTCATCGGCAGTATATCATGAGCTTGAGAGGGGCTGTTGAGATTCAAGCTCGATTCATTGTGACAACATGAGCAGTATACAGTTGGCCAATGTAACGTACCCATCTTCACTAATAAAGAAATGTCCATGTAATTATGAGTTTTTATGGTATAAATATCAATAATTTTATTATTTGAGTCATTTTCACTTAGAATCTTCAAATTCTGAGCCCAAATTTGGAATCTGCGCGCGATTTTACCCTAATATAGGATTTTACAGCATCCAAAACGGACACCGGATCAAGCCTATACGCTAATTTCAATCATTTTAGTTAGAAAACGGCGACCTTTAAACCTTAATAAATGCACGACCACACGTCCGATTGACGAACGGTCTGAACCCCTGCGACCAGGAGAACCTCTCGGACAAAAAAAATTTTCGCCCCCCGGGGCGGTCCGGCACGCAAATCGAGGCGGGTGCCCCAAATTTGGGTACCCTGCCCCAAAATTGGGTCCGTACACACTTACTAGGGCGCCCGTAAAATGGCCGCCCAAGAACCAAAGGACGGCCGCCCACTGTTTGGTCCACGCGTACCCTTGGGCGGACACCCAGACCGGATAAGGTATATGCGTACCACTCCTTTCCCAGACAACCGACACCGTACCTTTTCGATAGACCCATGCAGGCCACTGATCCATAGCCTTTGAAGGTACACCGTCCTTTCGTCCCTGCTTTGCACAGCGCCCGCACCCTCACCCCTCAGCTATATAAACCCCCGGGGTGCTCCTCAGTCGGCACGCACTTCTGTGTAGCGTATGCCCTGTTGTGCCGCCGTCCGTACCGCCATAGCGTACTTGCTCCAAGTACAGCCGCCCTTGCAGCCACCCCTCTCACACCCCTCATTTGGCTCTTTTCAGATAAGCCAATTTTCCTCCATCCTCCTCTTGCCATGGACTAGTGTCCGTAACTCTTCTCCCCCCCCGTGTGAATAGACTTACAGAGAGGCTTGCAGCCACCCCTCCCAGCCCTCTCCACGTTTTTGCCTTTGGGCTTAAGGACATCTCACAATCCCCCCCCCCCCATTTGCGTAGACTTTAGTAAGGGTTTTTTGACTCAAGCGAGGGTTCGTGCGCCATATTGTTTTGCTCGTACGGTGAGCAAACGAGCTCGGAATTCAGATCCGACTGAAGCGTTTTGATCGCAGCAGCGAGCTCTACAAGGCAACACCTAAGATGGCCTCATCCCGGAGACGGCAAAATATTACCTCAAGAGGCGCACGTAACAACGAGATGGAGGGAGATGCGCCCAACGCGGCTCCAGTCCGCCCTTTTCAAGCCCCTCAAGGAAACGGTGGCCAGGTTAGCTTGGTTAATTTTCAAAAGAAGAGATTTTTTCTTAAATTAATATTAATGAATGGTGTCTTTTCCTCTTAAATTGACGACATAAAAATTATATGAAGTTATGAACTATGTGATGTTGTATTTGATAAATTGCGTTGAAATTGTTATCTTCATGAATTATGGATATTTGGTAAATTGCATTGAAGATGTTATCTTTGGAATTCAAGATTTTTTAGCTTTAACGCTAACTCCGTTCCGTGCTTGTGTAGCCGGGCGGCGTCGTTAGCAAAGCCCGATAATGGCCCAAGGTATCCCTCATACCTTTGGAAGAATAAGGATCGCCGATTGAGGCGAGAGATTATGAGGCTGCCTAGTTCTGAGGGCCCAGGCTAGTGCGGTAAATAAGCCCACCCTAGTGCGCAGACATCCCTCTGAGGGGCGGGAGGGTCGAGCGATGGAGCCTGAGAGGGCGACAGGCCGGCTTGAGTCCTCGCCAGCGGCCGACGATGAGGTGTATGGTCCCGTAGGGTTTTGCCCAGGATGTAGAGGCTGGAAGGCCGAATTCTAGATCATCGGCAGAATAAGAATAAGAGAGCCAGTTTGGCTTGTATGGAAATGGATTCATGTATAAACTTTTTATATAATTACATCTTGTCTTTGGTATGATTGTATTGTGCAAGAAGGCTGTTTTAACGAACCTTGTGAAGAAGGGCCCTAATTAAGGAATATGTTTATTTATGTCAAACAGTGTGGTAGTATTAATTAGAAAACAAATTGATGCGTGAGTAGGGTGGAAAGTGGGAGGATGGAATGCCCTGACGGCACCATCCTACGGATGGGTGGACCCGATTAGTCGGGTAGCTTTCCAACAAATTAAGTGAAAGCCCTACGTTAGATAGTTAGGTTCTTGGGCAACTCTATTCTAGAAGACTAGGTCAGCGGCTGTGCCTTGCATAAGATGAGGAAAAAAGCGTTGTCTCTAGAAATCAAGTCTAGTAGTTGCCCAATTTTTGATCGATTGCCCTATGGGTGATTTGATGTTTAGAAAATCACGCTCCCCCTGCGGGATAGAGCTAGGTCATACCTATGAATCGTATCCTTGAATCTCTACAGGGTCAAGGTGTCGATGAACAGGAAATTTTTCCCAAGATAAGACTTAGCGGACTATCTTAAGTGTTTCTCCCATTTTTAGAGGGAGGAACCTTACAATTGGTATCAGAGCAAGTTTGGCTCCTAGGAATTGCAGTTTAAGGACTGTTTTGTAATAAATGTTTTACCTAACATAATTAGTAAAGACATCCTACTAAAACAAATAAATTAAATTGATGTTTGAATGATTGTAGGAAGAGGAAGATGCCTACTCCAAATTTCTAGTTTTCCAATGCATCTTCGAGACTGCTAGTCACTCCTCGAATTTCGAGTTCCGCGACACCATGGTGCAGATATTAGAGAAGATATCCCTTCCTCATTTCTCTCATATTCAGAGAGGATGGGGTAGAGATTTCTGGAGTCGTGGGCCGAGATACTTCATCATCCGAGCAGATCAGACTGGGAACCTCACCACCGACCTTAAGCGGATTCATTGGATTGAGAAGCTGAAGATGGTCCGCTTATTTTGGTTCGTCGGTACCCCCAGGGACGACACCTCGGTGACTATAGATGGGGTTCGCATACCTCAGGATTGTTGGGTGTATGACAAAGTGATATAGGTCTTACCTGCTGATAGAGTAGCAGTGTTGGGACCCACCCCAATCCAGAGTTTACCACCCTTACCATCAGTTTTTAGAGTCTTAGAAACTACAGCGGAACCCCCATATTTCACCTATGTGGACCGCTCTACCCTTATGTCATAGTCAAGCCTAAGGATTTCCCTTCATAGCAAATAAGACTGATTATAGTCTCAGAACTTTGTAATAAAACTTGTCCTTGTAAATATTTGGAAATAAAATAATTTCAATGGTTTTACTCTCCAAAAATTAAGCGTTGTGCAAATATGAATCTTGTAATCTTAAAAATTGTTTTTACGATGATGGCCAGGACGACCACCCTCCACTTCCCAATGCGCTTTACACCGATACCCAGGAGAAGAAGCTCCTGCTCAACCAAATGCAACCTCCCTCCTTTAAAGGAGAAGGTTCAAAGGTTGAGAAGGATGCTGAAGTCTGGATTGAGGCGATGGACGATTATTTCTCTGCTGCCGGTACTGGAGTAGCAAATCAGTCTATGCTCGCACGGTTTCGCCTCATTGGAGATGCTAAACTCTGGTGGAAACAGTGGTGCCGTGACAAGGAAGTCACCGAGCATTCTCAAACGTGGGAAGATATCAAGCAGGCAGTGAAGGAAAGATATCTTCCTCCATCCCATGAGTCCATAAAGATGAATGAGTTTTTTAGTCTTAGACAGTGCACCTTAACTCTTGAGGACTACTATTCCAAATTTATTACCCTTCGGAAGTATGCCCCAACTATGACTACTTCCCAGCAAGTGGCTCGTTTCTGCCAAGGGCTAAATGAACCCCTAGATTCCCGCCTTGAAGCAATGAGGCCAAGCACATTACAGGATGCTCTCATACGAGCTAAGCCCCTTGTGAAAGAAATGAAGGCTAACAAACCGAAGAATCAAAAGAGATCTTACCCTGAGGCAAACCTTAGAGATCAACCCTACAAGAAACCTCAACAGAATTTCCCCTACTACAACAGAGGGCGACAAGGCAACTCTTTTGCCCCCCGCTCGTATGCTGCTTCTTCCAGAGAAGGCCCTCTGTGTTTTGAGTGCAATGAGCCGGGACACTTTAGAGCCAACTGTCCCAAGATGGCAACATCATTCCCCCAAGGTAACAGAGGAAATCAAGGCCGTGGAACCCCTACCCACCAAGGTGCAAGAGGCAATGGTCGTGGTAGAGGCCGCGGAGGAACAGTTGCTAGAACTGCCTGTGTTATAAGTGAAGAACCAACCTTGGAAGAGGCTGAAGAAGAGCGCGCCACCGTCCATGCGGCGGTAGAACACCAAGGTCCGAATAAACAATTTGGTGTAATCCAAACCCCCGCCACTCATCACGGTAAGCCATTTCAGCTTTTGATTGATTGTGGCAGTACCCATTCATTCCTTTCTCCTAGGTGCTTGCAAAAATTAAACTTGAGTCAAAAAACAGCTAGAAAAATGATTGTAGAGTTAGCCAGTGGGAAAGAAGTAGTATCTCGCCACTCTATAGGAAACCTTGATTTTGAGCTGGGTAATGAGCAAACTCATGGCCACTTTAGAGTCTTGCCACTAGGAATTTATGATGGAATCCTTGGGATGGATTGGTTAATTGCAAACAAAGCTAGCATTCATTGTAGCCAGGGGAGTATCACTTTTGAAAATGAGCATGGCCAAGTAATATCTGTTCAGGGAACCACAGGAAAACCTAAGTCTAGGGTAGTCAAGGCAAAACATCTTCTCAAGGGGACACGTAAGGGTCAGCAAGTTTTCCTAGTCAAACTCAACAAAGTCATTGAACCTAGTATGGAGACAGAACCCTCTTGGCTCCAAGAATTCTCTGACATCTTCCCTGACGAGCTTACAGGGTTACCGCCTCCTCGAGAAGTCGACCATGAAATCGAGGTGATCCCTAGAGCTCAACCCGTCTCAAAAACTCCCTATAAAATGTCCCTTCCTGAAGCCATTGAACTTAAGGAGCAACTTTCCCAACTCATTGAACAAGGATTTGTACGCCCCAGTAGCTCTCCATGGGGAGCACCTGTTCTTTTCCAAAAAAAGAAGGACGGGACTCTCCGCCTCTGCATAGATTATCGAGGGCTAAATCAAGTCACTGTCAAGAATAAGTATCCTATCCCTCGCATCGATGAACTTCTTGACAGGCTTCATGGGGCCAAAGTATTTTCAAAAATAGATTTGAGGTCCGGTTACTATCAGATCAAAGTCAAGGAAGCAGATATACCCAAAACAGCCTTCAATACCCGTTATGGCCACTATGAGTTTACTGTAATGTCATTCGGGTTAACCAATGCTCCTGCAACCTTCAACCGCCTAATGCAAGATATATTCCGCCCGTACTTGGATGAGTTTGTGCTTGTTTTCTTTGATGACATCTTAATCTACTCCAAATCAATGGAAGAGCATGAGGAGCATGTGCGTAGAGTTCTGCAATTACTGCGCAGACACAAACTCTATGCCAAGAAGAGCAAATGTACCTTCTTTACTCAGCAAATTGAGTATCTTGGATTCATCGTCTCCAAGGATGGCATCTCAGTAGACCCCGCCAAGGTCAAGGATATTCTAGAATGGCCACCCCCTAAATCAGTTTGTGAAGTTCGTGGATTCTTGGGAATCACGGGTTGGTATAGGATTTTTATCAAAGATTATGCCTTGGTAGCTGCACCCTTGATAGATCTTCTTAAGAAGGATTGCAAAATAGTGTGGCTGCCAATCCATCAAAACAGCTTTGATCAGCTGAAAGTCATTATTACTTCTGCCCCAGTCTTAAAGCTTCCTGATTTCTCCAAGGAATTTGAAGTGGTTACCGATGCTAGTAGTCTAGCACTTGGTGGTGTCTTAGGCCAAGAAGGAAGACCAGTCGCTTATACTTCCCGCAAGCTGAAGCAATATGAAGCAAACTATGCCACCCATGATTTGGAACTCTTAGCAGTTGTTCATTGCCTCAAATTATGGAGACATTATCTCTTGGGAGGCAAATTCCAGCTTGTAACTGACCACAAAAGTCTAAAGTAGATCTTCACCCAGCCTAACCTCAACATGCGGCAAAGGAGATGGATTGAAATTCTACAAGAATATGATTTCGACATCAAATTCCGCCCTGGGAAAGATAATGTGGTAGCTGATGCACTTAGCCGCAAATCTTTCTTGAATGCAATTTCAATGCCAAATAATCCCATACTGGTCAAGGTGGAAGAAGTCTCATCTCATGACCCAGATCATCAAAGGATGATAAAGTTAGTAGAAGAAGGGGGACATTCAGAGAAAGAGAAGAATCTAATCAAGGGATACTCCACTCATGAAGGAAGCCTCTACTTTAATCACAGGCTATGTATCCCTAAGGATCCTGCTTTAAAGAAACTAATCCTCCACGAAGCCCATGATAGCCCTGCTGCAGGACACCCAGGTTATGCAAAAACATTAAATGCGGTAAGAAGGAGCTTTCATTGGGCAGGCTTGAAAAATGATGTGCTTCGGTACTTGAAACAATGTCTCTCATGCCAAAGGATCAAGGCTGAAAGGGTCAAGATGCTTGGAAAGCTTCAACCCTTAGATATTCCCCAAATGAAGTGGGAGTGCATTAGTATGGATTTTGTCACAAGTCTCCCCACTGTTCAAGGAGGATATGACTCCATTCTAGTAGTAGTGGACTTACTTACCAAAGTAGCTCACCTTATACCAGCAAAGAAGACCTTCAAAGCTTCTGATGTTGCTCGAATATTCATCAAGGAAGTCCTCAAACTTCATGGTCTCCCAAAAAGGATAGTAAGTGATCGGGATTCTGACTTCACTTCAAAATTCTGGCAGTCTTTATTTCAAGCTCTGGGGACTCAACTTTGCTTTAGCACAGCTTATCACCCAGAGACCGATGGCCAGACTGAAAGAGTCAATTAAGTAATTGAAGACATTCTCAGAGCATACTGTGGACGGGAACCCAGAAGGTGGATTCAATACCTTCCTCTGGTAGAATTTGCCTACAATGCGTCTTATCATCAAAGCATAGGAATGTCACCATTCAAAGCACTCTATGGGCAAGAATGCTTGTCTCCTCTAAATTTCTCTGATCCGACCATAAGAGTTGAGGCATCCAGGAAAATGCTCGAAGAGATGGAGGAACAGACCAAAGCTATCCAAAGGGATATTAAAGCTGCCCAAGATCGACAAAAGCATTATGCTGACAACAAGAGGTCTGAAAGGATCTTCAAGGAAGGAGACAAAGTTCTTCTACGAGTGTGCCCCAAACGAAGTTCTCTATCACTTGGGAAATATAAGAAGCTCAGCCCTAGGTATTGTGGTCCTTATACAGTTATCAAGTGTCTAGGTAAAAGTGCCTATAAACTCCAACTTCCAGCCCATATCAAAGTCCATAATGTATTTCATGTAAGTTTGTTAAAGCCATATGTCCCCAGTCTCGATCATATTCTTGATGATGAACAAGTTGTAATCCCTACTCAAGGAGTCCTTGAATTACAGCCCAATAGCATCATAGATTCTAGGGAAAGGCAACTCCGAAATAGAACTCTTGTAGAACATCTAGTTCAGTGGAAAGATTACCCTGAAGAGGATGCAACTTGGGAAGATGAAGCTACACTCTTAAAGGATTATCCCCAATTCATGACGAGATGAGGACATCTCGATTTCTTTAAGGGGGGAAGGATGTAACGTACCCATCTTCACTAATAAAGAAATGTCCATGTAATTTTATGAGTTTTTATGGTATAAATATCAATAATTTTATTATTTGAGTCATTTCCACTTAGAATCTTCAAATTCTGAGCCCAAATTTGGAATCTGCGCGCAATTTTACCCTAATATAGGATTTTACAGCATCCAAAACGGACGCCGGATCAAGCCTATACGCTAATTTCAATCATTTTAGTTAGAAAACGGCGACCTTTAAACCTTAATAAATGCACGACCACACGTCCGATTGACGAACGGTCTGAATCCCTGCGACCGGGAGAACCTCCCGGACAAAAAAAATTTTCGCCCCCGGGGCGGTCCGGCACGCAAATCGAGACGGGCACCCCAAATTTGGGTATCCCGCTCCAAAATTTGGTCCGTACACACTTACTAGGGCGCTCGTACAATGGCCGCCCAAGAACCAAAGGACGGCCGCCCACTGTTTGGTCCACGCGTACCCTTGGGCGGACACCCAGACCGGATAAGGTACATGCGTACCACTCCTTTCCCAGACAACCGACACCGTACCTTTCCGGTAGACCCATGGAGGCCACTGATCCATAGCCTTTGAAGGTACACCGTCATTTCGTCCCTGCTTTGCGCAGCGCCCGCACCCTCACCCCTCAGCTATATAAACCCCCGGGGTGCTCCTCAGTCGTCGGCACGCACTTCTGTGTAGCGTATGCCCTGTTGTGCCGCCAACCGTACCGCCATAGCGTACTTGCTGCAAGTACAGCCGCCCTTGCAGCCATCCCTCTCACACCCCCTCATTTGGCTCTTTTCAGATAAGCCAATTTTCCTCCATCCTCCTCTTGCCATGGACCAGTGTCCTTAACTCTTCTCCTCCCCCCCTCCCCCCCGTGTGAATAGACTTACAGAGAGGCTTGCAGCCACCCCTCCCAGCCCTCTCCACGTTTTTGCCTTTGGGCTTAAGGACATCTCACAATCCCCCCCCCCCCATTTGCGTAGACTTTAGTAAGGGTTTTTTGACTCAAGCGAGGGTTCGTGCGCCATATTGTTTTCCTCGTACGGTGAGCAAACGAGCTCGGAATTCAGATCCGACTGAAGCGTTTCGATCGCAGCAGCGAGCTCTACAAGGCGACACCTAAGATGGCCTCATCCCGGAGACGGAAAAATATTGCCTCAAGAGGCGCACGTAACAACGAGATGGAGGGAGATGCGCCCAACGCGGCTCCAGTCCGCCCTTTTCAAGCCCCTCAAGGAAACGGTGGCCAGGTTAGCTTGGTTAATTTTCAAAAGAAGAGATTTTTTCTTAAATTAATATTAATGAATGGTGTCTTTTCCTCTTAAATTGACGACATAAAAATTATATGAAGTTATGAACT
This sequence comes from Cibotium barometz, assembly GCF_041138505.1. Taxonomy (NCBI): domain Eukaryota; kingdom Viridiplantae; phylum Streptophyta; class Polypodiopsida; order Cyatheales; family Cibotiaceae; genus Cibotium; species Cibotium barometz. The sequence continues at coordinate 7,709,064 of NC_141096.1, read as the reverse complement.
ATGTGATGTTATATTTGATAAATTGCGTTGAAATTGTTATCTTCATGAATTATGGATATTTGGTAAATTGCATTGAAGATGTTATCTTTGGAATTCAAGATTTTTTGGCTTTAACGCTAACTCCGTTCCGTGCTTGTGTAGCCGGGCGGCGTCGTTAGCAAAGCCCGGTAATGGCCCAAGGTATCCCTCATACCTTTGGAAGAATAAGGATCGCCGATTGAGGCGAGAGATTATGAGGCTGCCTAGTTCTGAGGGCCCAGGCTAGTGCGGTAAATAAGCCCACCCTAGTGCGCAGACATCCCTCTGAGGGGCGGGAGGATCGAGTGATGGAGCCTGAGAGGGCGACAGGCCGGCTTGAGTCCTCGCTAGCGGCCGACGATGAGGTGTATGGTCCCGTAGGGTTTTGCCCAGCATGTAGAGGCTGGAAGGCCGAATTCTAGATCATCGGCAGAATAAGAATAAGAGAGCCAGTTTGGCTTGTATGGAAATGGATTCATGTATAAACTTTTTATATAATTACATCTTGTCTTTGGTATGATTGTATTGTGCAAGAAGGCTGTTTTAACGAACCTTGTGAAGAAGGACCCTAATTAAGGAATATGTTTATTTATGTCAAACAGTGTGGTAGTATTAATTAGAAAACAAATTGATGCGTGAGTAGGGTGGAAAGTGGGAGGATGGAATGCCCTGACGGCACCATCCTACGGACGGGTGGACCTGATTAGTCGGGTAGCTTTCCAACAAATTAAGTGAAAGCCCTACGTTAGATAGTTAGGTTCTTGGGCAACTCTATTCTAGAAGACTAGGTCAGCGGCTGTGCCTTGCATAAGATGAGGAAAAAAGCGTTGTCTCTAGAAATCAAGTCTAGTAGTTGCCCAATTTTTGATCGATTGCCCTATGGGTGATTTGATGTTTAGAAAATCACGCTCCCCCTGCGGGATAGAGCTAGGTCATACCTATGAATCGTATCCTTGAATCTCTACAGGGTCAAGGTGTCGATGAATAGGATATTTTTCCCAAGATAAGACTTAGCGGACTATCTTAAGTGTTTCTCCCATTTTTAGAGGGAGGAACCTTACAGCCAAGAATCCAGTGTTTCATGCGAGGACCAAACACATAGAGGTCCATTATCATTTTGTCAGAGAGAAGGTGCTGGATGGTACAGTTGATCTTCAGTATGTGAAGACTGATGAGCAGGTGGCAGACATCTTTACGAAGCCACTTAGCAGGGAGAAATTTGAGTACTTCCGGACTATGTTGGGAGTACATGGGATGAGCTTGAGGGGAGTGTTGAGAGTCTTGATATCCCAAGCTCATCTACATCTTATCGGCAGTATATCATGAGCTTGAGAGGGGCTGTTGAGATTCAAGCTCGATGTCAGTGTGAGCCAGCTATGCTATGTGCTGGTAGATTAGGTAGGAACATGTGTGAGACATAAATGACCGCGTGTCCAGCTGGTCATAGTGTGTGGACATTAGCTAGGGTTAGATGAGTGTGGACACAACTCATAGTGTGTTGTGTGGATTATGGATTATGGCATTATGCTTTGTGTGAGAGTGGAGATGGCTTCCCTCTATGGTTAGGGTTTGTAATATAAATTAGGGTTTGCTCCTGTGTGTGTGTCTCCTCCCCCTCTGCCGTTCTTTCAACAAATGTCAGCTTGATTTTTGTGGAGCCAATTCATTCCAAGGATTCCGTCAACAACTCCCAAAGGTAAGACTCTGAACTGGTAGTCAGTTACATTCCCATCTAGATTAAACTGGATATGATCTGTCTCATGATGGTGGTGAGTGAAAAGAATCTTCCCACTGGCCAATTCAACTTGCATAGGTTTCCGTGATTTCTGTTCTAAGACTAGCTTACACAAGCATCCTGGGAAATAAATGAATGAGTACTGCCTGAATCAATCAAAAGCTTAAATGTCTTACCCTTATACTCAGCTAGAGCATGGATATGATAAAGAATTAACGATTTGGCCCTTGGTTTTCAATCACGACATAAATCTGACCTCTTTCCTTTTCCACTACTTCTTCTATCGTAACTGCTCTGGCTGCTGTGCAGATTGGGGCGGAACTCTTTCTCTTTGGTTACCCCAGTTATGGGAGGGAGTTTTGAGATTACTTTGAACAGAGGCAGATGGTGTGAGCTCGAGTCCTCCTGGGATTGCCCTGATTTTGGTGAGATGGACTGACTGATACGAAGGGGCTGCTGGTCTCTGCACTCTGGGTCCTTGACTTCCCTATCCTCTTGGCATGGTAGGAGGAGTCAGGCAGTCTTTAAGCTGGTGACCGAAACCCTGACACCCAAAACACCTGTTCTCACTTCTAAGCTCATCCCTCTGAATCCTTGATGAAGAAGGTGGGGCTCCTGAGAAAGTGTTGTCAGGGAAGGGTCTTCCTTCACTTCCGAATCTCCCAACATCTTGATTCTGATTAGGGCCTTGTTGCCTCTTTGGAGGTGGAAAGTTTGAAGCACTTCTTGGGGTTTGGAACCTTTTAAAGTTTGAGGGTGCAAGCTTTGACGAGACCTTAATAACAAATGCTTTGGCAAAGTTCTGACAGCTTCTGCCATTGAGACTGGTTTGGCATTTTTCACTAAAGTGTCCAATGGCTCGTTCATCCCTCGAATGAATCTGGCCCCATCAGCCGCTCTTCATCCAAAAGTGGAGAATATTTGAGTCGTGAGAAGGGCAAATGCCTGATGGTATTCTTCAATCGTTTGGCTATCCTACTACAGTTTTCCAAGAACTCATTCATTTTGGTTTCCAGGAATCTCGGAGGACAGAACCTCTTCTTGAGGTAAGCTTTAAGATCTGACCAGGTCTGGGTATTTCGGTCGAGACGGTTTATCTTGCAATGGTTCCTCCATGTGACCCTAGCTGTTTCCACAATTTTCAATCTGGCGAAAGCCATCTTGCTCCTCTCGTTATAACTGGTTACATTAAAATACTCTTCCATTATCTCGGTCCATTTTTCCACTACTTCTCCTAAACTTGCTCCTCTGGTTACATTAAAATACTCTTCCATTGTCTCGGTCCATTTTTCCACTACTTCTCCTAAACTGTTCCCCTTCACCCTTGAAGGGACCAGGTTGGGATCGGTGCAGGGCTTTACAAACGTCCGGATCTAGCTATTCATCATCGGTGAAGATCTGGCTATCTACCATGGGCCACGCACCTCATGATTCTAACAAAACGATATTTTTGTCAACTTAACTTTGTCAACAGATTTATGACTTTAATTTTTGAGATTTATTTCTTAAACAAATAAATATTCCATCATAATTCTTGAAAACAAGATTCACTCTGATAATTTTATTAACTAATATTCACAACCATGAAAACAATTTGGAATCTTTTGCAAAACATCATTTATTATCAAAAGTTTTTGATATATACATAGAGCGTCTCGGCTCCAAAAGTCACCGCCTCAATTGTGTAGGCATAAAAAGGTGATACTACGATGGAGACAAGCTATGATATACACAATTCATCACTGATAATAGTGCTGTAATTCTTCTCCTAGGAATAAAGCGGCTAAGAAGTCTAAAAATACGGCAAGAACTTCTAAAATTTTGGGGGTGAGTGATTATAGTTGTACATAATGATGAATAACTCCTAGCCTTATCAAAATCATGGTGGCTAGCGAGATATTTGGTCTGAGTCTCTGTCGTTGATTGGTATTGACGCGAATACTTTGCCCTCCAAAGAACCACATATTCTGACATTGCTCTAGTGGATCCGAAAAGTATAGATCCTCAAAGTGACGAGCAAGTCTCACTCTGCTTTCTCGGGTTGTAGAGCAGAGTTGATGAGATTTTTGAAGGCAAAGGCGATCACATCCTGACTCTGGGAGAGTCCACGAATGCTAGACAGATTTGGGGTATCCATCTAAAAATCCAGTCAATTTATGAGTTTTCAATTTATGAGTTTCCAATTTATGTTCATTTCAAACATAATCTTAACAAGTGAAAACATTATTTGCCAAATTTACTTTAAAATTTTAGGTAAATTTTGCTGCAGTTTGTAAGTTTACAACAGTGCTCTGATACCAGCTGTGAGACCCCTCTACGCACTGGATTCCCAGTTGCTAGCAACAACTCTTACGCACTGGATTCCCAGTTGCTAGCAACAACTCTTACGTGAGGCAGGGTTTCCTGATTGGGGCCTCTCCCTCTCTCCCTCTACCCCTCTACCCCTCTCTACGCACTGGATTCCCAGTTGCTAGCAACAACTCTTACGTGAGGCAGGATTTCCCGATCGGGGCCTCGCCCTCAAATGTCTGGACACACGAGACTAATCTGGTGGTCATTTCGAAACCGAAACCGGGAAAATTTCTCTTGCTCGAAAAATGGGGACGATTCCACCTTTTTTATTTTCTTAACGAATTTTATAACGAGTCAAGAGACTAAACTATCCTTCACCTAATTAAACCAGATAGAAGGAAAACTATCACTGACTTAATTTGAAGAAATCAACTCTTTTTTCTTGACTGAAATCAGGCACAGGCGTTGATCTAATCATTTGAGAAAATCAACGCTTTTTTCTTAACTGAAGTCAGGCACAACCATTGATCTACTCATTTGAGAAATTCTTCAGGGTTTTATTTAACTACTCAAATTCTAAGCGTATTCCTATTATTTCAATTTAATTATTAAAACTCCATTGATTCTAGCCTAACCGCATCCGGCCCATGGGTTAGCCACACCACACCCAACCACTGGAATCGGTAGAACGAGACAATTACTCACCCACCCATAATTGAATGCCTTTCTTAACTTTTGCTTTCGAATATAGATATGCACACACTCCTCTTTAAAACTTTAACATATAAAACAATCCATTGTTGACAAACAGTTATTGGTTACAGATATCATAACTCAAAATTTCTATCCAGTCTCTTGTTTCTCAAAAAATAGTATCACTCTCTGGACATTCCATTGAGACCAGCTGGTCAGCCAAATGAGATCTAGTAACAAATTACAATAATCATTTCGTCCATCATGCATATCTTTCATGACATACACATGGGTGTCCTAGGCACTGTGAGCCCGTGCATCGCCTAGTCAGAACCCTCCGATCCTCCTTAGGTGTCCTAGCACTTCACTAAGGGACCGCTTCGTCGGCCCTCATCCATCGTACCGGAAGCGCACCATTTTTCAACCATACCGAGGACCTGGGCAGGCTTTGCCGCGTGAGCTGTCCTTTGAACACTCCCCTCCTCAGCTGTTGCAACCGAACTTCCCTTAGAAAAACATATACCAAATGCTCCCTCTAACATTCTGGTGTAAGACAGTCCTTTAAGAAAACAAGGTTTCTATGCAAGTTTTCAGTTCTATTTTCTTTTGAATACAAGGAGTATTTCTTGAATCAGTATCCCAAAACTTCTTGATTGGACTTCTGAATTTCATACCAGAATTCCTCGAATTCTAAACCTTGATCCACAGATCAATTTGAAGGGTCTCAAACTTAGTTTTAGATTTGGCGGGAGTTTTGAGGGCATTTTTCTAAAGTGGTCACATCTTCTTTCCTCGAAACTAACGAAAGAGTTTGGTCTTGGTCATAGTCTGATTCAAGGTTCGCGTCGTCTGATAAGATTTTTCCTGAACTATCTTTCTTGAAAAGGTTTGATAATTTAGTTACTATTTTATTGAATTTTTTTCTTTGAATATTCACTTAATTGATTTCTAAATTAGTTACGAATTCCAATGAGGAATAAATCAATCATTTATCTAAATATTTCAATCTCAATAGATTCGTGAATTTTCTTTTTATAAACCGTGTGAATATAAAATGATAGAAATTTCACTCTTAGAGTATTTAATTATTCATTTATGAATTACTCATAGAATTTAGACATAGAATTTAAGAGAATTCTAATTTTGATATAAAAATTCTTTATGCATCTGTTTATGCATAAAAATCAACTTCAATGGGAATAACACTTTTATATATAAAAAAAGAATTTCTTTATGCATCTATTTATGCATAAAAATTAATTTTTAATAAGAATAACACTTTATAATAAAAACATTTTCATTAAGCATCTTTCTATGCATAAAAATCAATTTTAATAATTAATATCAGTGATATCCATGCATATTCATAGGTGAATATGTACATGGAGTAATTAGAATATTTCTTTTAGATGCAAAAATGGTGGGAATTACTCTTTTGAAGTAACATAAAAACAAACTTTCTTTTCCACAAAATTCTAGAAAATTTTTCCCATAACCTCCTTTGTATGGCTGACCATTTCTCATTTTTATCATTCTTTATTTAACTTAAATTAACTCAAATTAGATTTATAGAACTCTAATCTACATAATTTTATAAATTCAAGAGAGTAAACAATAAGAAGAGTTTAATTAATCCCTTAGTTAATATTTCTAGGATTGAGAAAGGTTGGAATGTAAAGAAGAAAGGGGGTGGCCTTTTTATCAAAGGCATAGCATTGAATTTAATTCAAACATTTGCAAAACCTAAAATTTAAGAAAACCATAGATTTTTCATTAAACAAGTAAGAAAATTAGCTTACATGGAGCTTGTTAGCTCTCCTTTGGCTTGAGGGATTGAGGGTTGAGTGGCCACCAATTCACTTTGGAGAGGATTAGGCCAAAAACAATTGAATTATTAAAAAATTCAATGTAGATTGCTCAGGACAGGAGTAAAGTAACAGTGCATAAACACCGTTAAGCTTTTACAAAGGGGGAGGCTTCTATTTAAAGGAAAAAGTGAGCCTCTAGCCAAGCAAACTGATTCTAGAATTTTCCAGATCAGTTTTGTCAATTTTTGACCATTTTTGGGTCAGTTCAGCTTACTTTTTGGATCTAGTTTTGAAATAGGAGAGAGGAGAGATGAAAATATATCATTTTATTGATTTAAAATTGGGGGTAATGATGAGAAAAAGGCACCTACTTCATGAGGGGAGATCCCCACTCCGAGGTGTCAAAATTCAGTTTTTTAATTCTTTTCTTTGGTCCTTAGTCCACTCTTCATCTTATGTGAGCATTTACTCATTTTTGGGGGGTTTTTCTTTTATTCTTTAATTTATCTCCTCCCTACATTTGGATTAATCTTATTTGTCCATAGGAACCTTAATTGGACCATAATCTAATTTTTTAAAGAAAATCTTGACCCTTAGGCTAAGGTCTTTTGTGCACATTATAATTTATTTCTAATGCACCTTAGGAATTTCTTTTTAAACTTCTATTTTAGGGGAGTTTATTTTAATGAGAAGGGATATTTTTCCATCCAAAGATATCTAAAAACTAAATTATATCTCTCTAGAACATTTTCTCTCTCGAGGCCAAAACAGGTAGAAATAAGATCTTTTATTATTCTGAAAAGGGGATTGATTTACAAGGGAAGAAACTGGACATCTTGAGGGGCTGGGGAGGAATCTTACACTTATGTGCAATGTTTTTCGTGTGAGCCATGGAAAAAAGCAAAGTCAAAATATAGAAATGAGAATGAATGAGACTATTACGCCTTTATATAAAGTCAATTATAATGTGTTCAAATAGTCTGAAAGTGGCCAAAAATTACAAAACCACCAAATTAGACACATTTAACCCAACATCTTCCATGTCTTGCCATTGTGACATGCCATGCAACATGGGGGCCTGCTCTTGAACTTCCATTCCACTTCTCTATGTTTGCCTCTTTCCTTTTTAGCCATGCTTAGCAATTGCTGACATTCGAGCCTTTTCCCTAGTAACATTTCTTGCAAGATTATTATGATAGAACCAATTAAACATCTCCACAAGAGAATTGCTACATGTCTTCCCTCCACCACGTCGAGTAATCTTGAAGTATACTCCTTTGGCTGCGTAATGTGATTTTTCTGCCTTGGGTGCTGAACATATCCAAGGACCCATACTTTTATAGAAAATACAGTCCATGTACATATACAATGTGTTAGGAAAAAATGTCCAAGTAAGAAATTATGAAGACAAATGTTTAATTTATGGGATTTTAGTAAGCAATTGCAATGGTAATTAGTGAACGACGATAATTAAGATGAGAATATCTTACCATGTAATATGTAATGAAGGTATCTCCCCAACTCTCACTAACAAGGTTGATGAATTTTGTCACATCTATTTTGAACACACTTTGTTCTTCTTGAGTTATTGTGCTCTTGAACATAGTTGTCCTTGTCAAAGTAAGCCCACACCTTCTTTCGCTTGTTTCATAGAGTTGGATCCTTGTTGAGATCCGTGGTGGATTTGCAAAGATCCTTCCAATGCTCCCATCGTAGGCTCCTCCCTCGATCATTTCATAGGATGCAAGAATCACCTCACCTTTGCACCGCTCATTGACACTTGTTGAGCAACAATATGATGTGCACCAGACTTAACCTTAAGATCTTTCATAAGCTTTACATTCCTACCATGCACTCCCAGAGAGTCGAGGAGCTCCTCCACTTGCTTTATTGCTTGGGCTGAGCGTGAACCTGCCTGCATATAGTGAATGCATCTATAGTCAATGTGAATCTTAAGCAACCTATCAAAAATCCTTATGGCATGGCACGCAATGTGTAAAAGTGTATACTTTTCATTGGGAAAGGAATAATTGGTGCCCAATTTGGATCCTTTGTGTCCCTATTGGGTGTTGCATATAAATCGAAAGACAAGATCCCCTCCACCCATTGGATCTCATCCTCGCTCTTTGGCTTGAGAATTGACCGCTTCATGCACAATGGACATGGATGGAGGCATTGTGCACTATTGTCACAATTACACATGCATTTTATGGTCTTCAAATCACCACCTAGATACCAATCCACATGAAAGGAACCCACACCATCCACTTCAAGCTCCTCCCCATTCATATGTTATTTGATGACTTTTAGAATTTGAGGGCATCATTGAAGCGTCCAATTCAACACCAGTGTTCTCCTTTAGAACCTCAAAGGCTCCAAGCCACCAATTATCCTTCTCAAAGATTGAACACTAAAAGAAGGGATTTTATCCTTGTCCTTTGCATTTGCCATTGCTTCATTCATATATGTGACTCCCATTCGCTCCAATCTTTTCTCTTTTACTAGTTGAGCCTCATCCAACTTTAGTATAAACGATAGGACTCCCTTCAATTATGGCATGGAAAGCGGGAGCACGATGGTGTGGGTGCGTGTGTCAAACGTGCCCTCAGACGTCACCAGCTCCACCGTGACAGTGCACTTTAGATGCACAACATGTAGTGGATTGGTGCAATGTGCATTTGACCACTAGTGCTGTCTCTTCCTTCCCTCAGCGAGATGCCAGGATTGTCAAGAGGTTTTTTGGGTATGTTGATAGTAGTGTCCTTGATCGTGCTTCTCCAGATTGTGCAATAGTGGATGGCACACATAGGCTACACTTCATTAAGAGCACATCCTATGATGATCCCACCATCTTCACATGGCACCGTTCATGCTTGTGTGGGCCATGCATCTATGGTGACTACTCATTGTGTGAGATGCGAGAGTGGAATGATTCTTGGTTGCAACAGGTGTTGAGGCCAGAGCTAGGAGCATTACCCCCCACCACTTTTGATCCTCTCACACTACCTCAGGGGACATATCATGATTCTTTGACACATATTTTGATAGTGGGTGATGTTTTTACAGTCATTGCCTAGGAGGGTAATGAGGAGGAGATGGACTAGGCCCAAGTGCACCCTTGAGTGTGATGTGACTGATGACTATAGATTCTCATTTGATGCCCACAGCATGATAGTAGTAGGTCACTACTATGCGTAGGGTCAGATGCATAAGGGAGGCATTAAGTTTGTGCAGTATGAGTGGAGCAAGGAGGCAATCATATACTCTCATCTAGTTCTTGATGTGAAACTCATGCTTCGGCAAGTTAACAGCAAGAATGCAGACCCCACACGGTGGACCTTAGCACAGCACGAGCATGTGAGAATTCTTGGAGACCCTCAGAGCAACTAGAGAGTCTACGGATTGATATTGTAGTCTCCTCCCTCTTATTTTTTGTATCTACTACCCTTCATTTTGTATCTTTCTCTCAGTTTATATCTTCTACCCATATATATTATGAGTTGGCTTTTCAGTTGTGCCATATATTTTGTATCCTTTTGTTAATGGTTTGGGGGTGAAACTTTACGAGTGACTGGTGTCTGATGGTGGTGAAACTTTGCAAAGTGGGTCTATGAGGCTACTACCCCACCACTTACAAAGTTTAACCACCATCCGACACATCATATGGCTAGGATAGTGCGTTGCCACCCGCTGTTTTTTGCATAGTGCCCAAGGGGTCCCCTATGCAAAAAAAAGTAGGTTTGGGTGGTGCATCATTATCATACGATGTCCGATGGTGGTAAAAATTTGCGAGCAGGTCCATGGGGGTACTACCCCACCACTTGCAAAGTTTCACCACCATCAGACACCAGATGGGTGGGATGGTGTGTTGCCACCCGCTATTTTTTGGATAGTGCCCCAAGGAGTCCCCTATGCAAAAAAAAGCGGGTTTGGGTGGGGCATACAGTTTCCAATGGTGGTGAAAAAACTTTGTGAGTAGGTCCATGGGGGTATGCTACCCCACCACTTGCAAAGTTTCACCACCATCATCAGATGCCGGATGGGCGGGACGGTGTGTTGCCACTTGCTATTTTTCACATAGTAAGGGGTCCCCTATGCAAAAAATAGTGGGTTTGGGTGGGACATCATTATCATACAATGCCCGATGGTGGTGAAACGTTGCAAGAAAGTCCATGGGACTTCTACCCCACCACTCGCAAAGTTACACCACCATCGGATGCCAGATGTATGAGATGGTTTGTTGCCACTCGCTATCTTTTCCACAGTGCGGCCCAAGGGGTCTCCTATGCAAAAATAGAGGATTTGGGTGGGGCATCATTATCATACGGTGTTCGATGGTGGTGAAAATTTGCAAGAGGGTCCATAAGGCTAATACCCCACCACTCACATAGTTTCACCACCATATGCTGGATGGGTGGGACAGTGTATTGCCACCTGCTATTTTTTGCAGTGCCCAAGGGGTCCTCTATGCAAAAAATAGCGGGTTTGGGTGGGGCATCATTATCGTACAGTGTTCGATGGTGATGAAACTTTTTGAGTAGGTCCATGGTGCTGCTACCCCACCACTCACAAAGTTTTACCACCATCAAACATCGGATGGGCGGGACAGTGTGTTGCCACTTGCTTATTTTTGCATAGTGCCCAATGGGTCCCCTATGCAAAAAATAGTGGGTTGGTTGGTGCATCATTATCATACGGTGTCCCCACTGGTGGTGAAACTTTGCAAGCGGGTCCATGGGAATGTGTTAAATGGTGCATCATTATCATATGGTGTTAAATGGTGGTGAAACTTTGCAAGTGGGTCCACGTGACTGTTACCCCACCACCCACAAAGTTTCACCACCATCAGACGCAAATGGGCAGGAGAGTGTGTTGCTACCCACTATTTTTTGCATAGTGCCTAAGGGGTCCCCTATGCAAAAAATAGCGGGTGTGGGTGGGGCATCATTATCATATACAGTGTCCGATAGTGGTGAAACTTCGCGAGTAGGTCCACAGGGCTGCTACTTCACCACTCCACAAAGTTTCACCACCGTCGGAGGTCGGATAGGCGGGATGATGTGTTGCCACTACAATTTTTTGCATAGTGCCCAAAGGGTTCCCTATGCAAAAAATAGTGGGTTTCAATGGGGCATCATTATCATACGGTGTCCGATGGTGGTGAAACTTAGTGAGCAAGTCTAGAGGGCTGCTACCCCACCACACTGGCAAAGTTTCACCACCATCGAATGCTGGATGGGCGGGATGGTGTGTTGCCACCCGCTATTTTTCACATAATGCCCAAGGGGTCCCTTATGCAAAAAATAGCGAGTTTGGGTGGGGCATCATTATCATACAGTGTCCAGTGGTAGTGAAACTTTACAAGCAGGTCCGTGGGGTTGCTACCCTAAAAATCGCAAAGTTTCACAACCATCGGATGCCAGATGTTGTGTGGGACAGTGTGTTGCCACACACTATTTTTCGCATAGTGCCCAAGGGGTCCTCTATAATAATAAAAAAGTGGATTTGGGTGGGGCATCATTATCATACGGTGTTTGACAGTGGTGAAACTTTTTGAGCAGGTCTATGGAGTTTCTATCGCGTCACTTGCAAAGTCTCACCACCATCGGACACCGGATGGGCAGGACGGTGTGTTGCCACCCTCTATTTTTCGCATAGTGCCCAAGGGGTCCCCTTATGCAAAAAATAGCAGTTTTAGGTGGGTCATCATTATCATATGATTTCTAATGGTGGTGAAACTTTATGAGTAGGTCCATGGGGCTGCTACCCCACCACTCGCAAAGTTTCACCACCATCGGACACCCAATGGGCGGGACGGTGTATTGCCACCCGCTATTTTTTCACATAGTACTCAAGGGGTCCCCCCTATGCAAAAAAAATAGCAGGTTTGGATGGGGAATCATTATCATACGGTGTTCGATGGTGGATAAACTTTGTGAGCAAGTCCACAAGGCTGCTACCCCACCACTCGCAAAGTTTCACCACCATCGGACACCGGATGGGCGGGACGATGTGTTGCCACCCGCTATTTTTTCGCATAGTGCCCAAAGTGTCCCTCACAAAGTTTCACCGCCATCGAATGCCGGATGGGTGGGACAGTGTGTCGCTACCCGCTATTTTTTACAGTGTCCAATGGGTCTCCTATACAAAGAATAGCATGGCACCTTACATGTAACAAACTTTATAAAATCACAAAAGACATAGTCCAATATATAAAATAAAATGTGATACAATTGGTGGATGTTGTACATAGAAACATAAGGTCATAAATACAAATGGCATGTAGACTGGTCTCGATACAAAAGCATGATGCGATATACATATACATGATCGCTAATCTGCATGTGAGAGGACCTGATAAGCTCCAAGATGACGTGCCCGCTACCTCCCCCTCAGCTCATGTACAACCCACTGTGCAATGGTCCTCTGAGAGATGCTCCTCTGCCGTGGCTAAGGACTCACCACATGTAGTAGCACAACATCACTAAGCTCCTGGTCAATCTCTTGGCCTCTATAGTCATGCCTCATCTCCCATAAATGGATGTCATTGTGTACATGCGAGCAACACAACGGCCACATGTAGACTACCTCCTCATCTCCCATAAGTGGAGGTCATTTTACATGCGAGCAACACAACGGCCACGTGTAGACTGCTCCATTGACCTGATACGTGCCTCTAAACCTTAATCCATCAAACTCCCTGCTCCAACTGGGGTGCATAGAGTAACTTGCCGAGCCTATAAGATAAACTCATCAATGCAGGCCCCTCATACTCTCGGTGCCTTCTCCTCTGGTGATAAATCCCTCTCTATGGGAATCTCAAAATCCTCAGGCATGTCCTCAGCAACATATCCATCATCTGCCCCATGATATCCAGGATATCCTGCCGATGATCAGGTGCTACCGATGGGCCTCAGTGGAGAAGACATCCACAGTCACTGCGGACCTTGGGTACAAGTCGTTTATCCCCCAAAGGCGATATAGGCCAAACTTTACACTGCACTGACAAGTCAGACACCTAGCAATCATGGCCACTAAGCAGACAAGGCAGTAAAGATGAAATGAGTTTGGTGGCACCCTATGTGTACCATTCCTAAGTGTCAAGCTCGTCGAGGCAAACTCCACAAACTGCAGCACCAGTGTCCGCACATGGTCTCGCAACCAAAGAGTCTAGCAAAAGGGGATAGATAGCAATGCTCGGCATCACATGATGGTGAGCTGCATCTCTGCCAAGTCTAGTCCCCTCCCTCATCTAGTGCTCTATGCTGTAGTATGCGATCCATCTCTCCATGTCCACCTCATGGATTAACTGTCTCTGGCGCACTCAATCTCCTAGTGTGACACTTGCAACTCCATAGTGAGCTGTGACACCTATCGACGATGAAGCTCATCTAGCTCGGTATCTTGAAAAGTGAAAGTGATCAATATTAAGACAAATACAAGAAAGCGTACTTGAGCAATGGGAAAACAATTTAAACAATGTTCTCACATGGCTAGGGGGTGTTGGTAAAGGTGATGCTGCCCCAACTCTCTCCTCGACCTGGCCTAAAGTAGAAGCATGGGTGTGAAATTGTGCGGGGCCCTACACAAACAAGATAAAATATAAGTGGTTAACTCCCCAATGTAGAAATACACATCATAATTGAATTACTCTAGAAGGGTTTAAGAGAATACCGTGCTAGTGGTCGGAGAGCCATGGCGTGTAGAATAGACTTTGTAGCATTATGGAATTGGTGAGACTGACCTACACACCTAGCTCATGCACTGTGGCAAATTGTAGCATCTCCAATCCACCAGGAGGTGTCCAAAGTGCACGTGGGAGACACCTAGCCTCGTCACCAGGCCTCCTGTCTTGGTCTTGAAGCCGGCCCACACCATGGCCAACACCGGGTCGACTATCATGATAATCTACCTCGAGCCCCAGCACGAACTCTATATATAACTCCTGTGCAAAGTAGATCAAAATCTCATGATGAGGGGGCAAGGCACCATAATACGCCACATATTGCGGTAGAATGAGGGCTTCCATAGCTGCATGGGTGCACCAAGCCGCCCCTTACATTTCGCAACTCGCCCATCCTCACGAATGAATAGCTGTAATATCCTCTCTTTGATAGAGGGCAGTCAGGATACCTCTCGATGAGACAAGCCGCCAAGCAATGTACTCATCCACACTGCTATGTCTCTAGCCATGCTATCAAAGACTCTACATTATCAAGGGAACGTAAAGTCTCCAGCATGCCCTCCAGCGATGCAACAAGATGCATGGTGGAGGGATGTGGATCTCTCTATCCGTGAAGCTGACTACATGAAGCCTCTAAGAGTGCGACCATCTCAGGGATGGCTTTTGGACGTGTCTCATGAGCCATGATAAAAACTGCAGGGTGCCACGTAGCCAAAAAGTCATCTCTCTCTCTCTCTCTCTCTCTCTCTCTCTCATAGGTCGAGTTCGGCCTCTAGTAGACGTTAATACAGCTTTTTTTCTTTCATGTATTCATGTGTTCATGTATCCATGTACTCATGTACCCCATTTTGACTAGTAGCATTAGCTTCCCACTCTGTTATGATCTGAATGAATTATTATTTAATGATGAGTTCTATATAAGGGATATTTATCCCAGTATTCTGTTGGGTTGACCAGAATATAAGGAACCCAGAAAAAATTGGATCTTAAGAAAAAGAGTTGGCCTCTACTTTACGAGATGAGGACATCTCGCATTTTTTTAAGTGGGGTAGAATGTAAGATTCTTCCCTCACAGCCTTCGAGGTATACAGGAGTAAGAACCTCCCGTTCTGATCTTATAATTATTCCCTCTCTAAAATAAAAGAAAGATTCTGTTTTGAAAGGAAGACCCTTTCCCTATAGTACTTTCTCGGGAGCCCACCTGTTTTAAGGATTCAGAACGATGAGTTCCGAAGTGAGAATCGGTGTTTTGGATGCCAAGGTTTTGGTCTTCATTTGAGTACGGCCCAAAAGAAGTCCTTTATCCCTTGGAAAGTATAAGAAGTTATCCCCAGATGTTGTGGGCCATATCTAATTTTCAAAGAAAGTAGATGACTTAGCCTATGAGCTTCTTCTACCTACTCATCTCAAAGTTCATAATGTAATTCATGTAAGTCTTCTAAAGAAATATGCGTCAAGCCCAAATCATGGAAAGACGGTAAAACTTCAGTGGCAAGATACCCCGTTGGCTTCAAGGTTACGCTAGTTCCTTCTTTTATATAAGTCATAACTCTTACTTGTCGCTCGCAGTAATCTTACTTCCATCGATCTCCTTTCTTCTTAATCTCCTTTATGGCTTGGCAGCAAGAATTGGTTTTATCCATGATGATTTCTCACCTTCAAGACGCAAGCGAGTCTGTGAAGAAGGATTTTATAGAACTGTATGAGTGCTCACTTTTCCTTCACTTAGGAACTTTTGTAGCTCAGACCAAATGGCAGACCTGTCGAGACATAACTAGGGTAACACCGTGGGGTCGGCAGCACTTTCGTAACAATGTCTGCTTGGCTATGGTTATTGAAGCTTTGGGTTTGGGTCCCCGATATTACTGCATGATGAGATCAAGGCATGGTGGATTTTCTGAGCGGGTCTTCTTACTAGCGTGTTTTCTTCCTCATCATCAAAAGATATGCCTTTATCCTGTTTTTGGCTTTCCTCTCAGAGGTCCTTTTAATAGGTCACCTCATACCAATGAGATAAGTGCTGTAATATCCAGCCGAATTATTCCAATAGATGAGTTACCTTATACGTGTGCAGCTTGTGAGTGCTGCTTTTGTGACCATACGATGGATGGGCTTATGGAATTGTAAAAAGTTCTTCTATCTTGCTGTATATGTTCTAAGAGTGAATAAAGTTGAAATCTTTGTTCTTGTCTTGAGTCTTGCTCTCTTTGAGACTTTTCTTGGTGGTTAATTTAAATTAAATTTTCTCTCAGTCTCATATTCGTGCATCTTGCGAAATTACCCCAGTTTGCGAGATGAGGACATCTCACGTTTATCAAGTGGGAGAGAATGTAAGATTCCTCCCCAGCCTCTCAAAATGTCCAGCATCTTCCCCTGTAATCAATCCCCTCTTCAGAAATATAAGAGATCTCGTCTCTACCTGTTTTGACATAGAGAGAGAAAATATTCTAGAGAGAGAATATTCAGATTTTGAATATTTTTTGATAAAAAAATATCTCATCTTATTAAAATAAGTTTCCCTAAAACAGAAATTCAAAAAGAACTTTCCAATGTGCAATTGGAATTAATTAGAAATGGGTATAAAGGACCTTAGCCTAAGGGTCTAGATTTTCAGAAACTTTTGGATTATGGTCCAATTAAGGTTCCTATGGACCAATAAGATCAATCCATGTGTGGGGAGGAGATAAATCCAATTTTGTAAAAGATGATACCCAAAAATGAGTAAATGCTCACATAAGATGAAGAGTTGAAAATGTACAAGGTTTATTAGTAAAAAACTATGAGCAATATTAAAAATATGAGATATTTTGGGTATCCAAAAATGAGTAAATGCTCACATAAGATGAAGAGTTGAAAATGTACAAGGTTTATTAGTAAAAAACTATGAGCAATATTAAAAATATGAGATATTTTGGGTATCCAAAAATGAGTAAATGCTCACATAAGATGAAGAGTTAAAAATGTACAAGGAGCAATATTAAAAATATGAGAATTTTGGGTATAATGATTCCATTTTGACACATATATAAGGAAGGGGAGTCCATTAAAGGAGGTGCATATTTCACATGCTTGAATGAGTTTTAAACTCATAAATAATGTGATATTTTATCTCTCCTCTCTCCTAATTCAAGTCTAGTTCCAAAAAGTTAGCTTAACTGACCTAATAATGGTCAAAAATTGACCAAACTGATTGGAAAATTCTAGAATCAGTTTGTTTGGTTAGGAGCTCAATTTTTCCTATAAATAGGAGCCTCCCCTTTGTTGAAAGACAACAATGTTTAATGCATTATTACTCTACTCCACCCAAGCCAAGAACTATGAATTTATTAATAATTCATTAGTTTTTGATATTTCCCTCTTCCAAAGATTGGTTGGCCACTCTTGTTCAAACAAGAGTTGAACCCTCAAACCATCAAGCCAAAGGAAAGCTTTCAAAGTCATTAGTAAGTTGGTGATTCTTCTTTTTGTAATTATTTTATGGTTTTATGGCTTCAAATGGTTTTTTTTGCTTTATGACTTCTCTAAAAATGTTATCCCTCATTACAAAAAGGCATTCCCCTCTCTTCTCTAACAAAACCAACCATTCTCTATCCTAGGTGAATGGTTAAATTGATTAATGTCAAGTTTTTTTATAATGAATCTTTTATTATAAAAGTGTTACTTTTAGCATAATTGAATTTCATGCATAGAGGTATGCATAAAAGATGAATATTTTATTATAAAAGTGTTATTTTTAGCATAATTGAATTTCATGTATAGAGGTATGCATAAAAAGGTGAATATTTTATTATAAAAGAGTTACTTTTATCATAATTGAATTTCATGCATAGAGGTATGCATAAAAGATGAATATTTTATTATAAAAGTGTTATTTTTAGCATAATTGAATTTCATGCATAGAGGTATGCATAAAAGGTGAATATTTTATTATAAAAGAGTTACTTTTAGCATAATTGAAATTCATGCATAGAGGTATGCATAAAAGATGAATATTTTATTGTAAAAGTGTTACTTTTAGCATAATTGAATTTCATGCATAGAGGTATGCATAAAAGATATGGGAAGTGATAAGAGGTGATAAGATGCATATGAGATGAGTTAGGATGTGATAAGATGAGTTAAGAAGTGATAAGATGTGTATGGGATGAGGTAAGAAGTGTATGTGATGGGATAAGATGTATAGGGGTTGTGATAGGGTGAGAGTATGGATGTAAATGTGGATGGGTATGTATAGATGTATGAATGTGGATGTGGATGCATGGATGTGAATGTGGATGGGTATGTATGGATGTATGAATGTGGATGTGGATGTATGGATGTGAATGTGGATGTGTATGTATGGATGTATGCACGTAGATGTGGATGTATGAATGTGGATGTATGGATGTGGATGTATGGATGTGAATGTGGATACATGAATGTGGATGCATGGATGTAAATGTGGATGGGTATGTATGGATGTATGAATGTGGATGTGGATGCATGGATGTGAATGTGGATGGGTATGTATGGATGTATGAATGTGGATGTGGATGCATGGATGTGAATGTGGATGTGTATGTATGGATGTATGCATGTAGATGTGGTTGTATGAATGTGGATGTATGGATGTGAATGTGGATGCATGAATGTGGATGCATGGATGTGAATGTGGATGGGTATGTATGGATGTATGAATGTGAATGTGGATGCATAGATGTGAATGTGGATGGGTATGTATGGATGTATGAATGTGGATGTGGATGCATGGATGTGAATGTGGATGTGTATGTATGGATGTATGCATGTAGATGTGGATGTATGAATGTGGATGTGTATGTATGGATGTGAATGTGGATGTGGATGTGGATGCACGGATGTGAATGTGGATGTGTATGTATGGATGTATGCATGTAGATGTGGATGTATGAATGTGGATGTGGATGCATGGATGTGAATGTGGATGTGGATGTGGATGTATGGATGTGAATGTGGATGTGTATGTATGGAAGTATGCATGTAGATGTGGATGCATGAATGTGGATGTATGGATGTGAATGTGGATGGGTATGTATGGATGTGAATGTGGATGTGGATGTGGATGTGGATGTATGGATATGAATGTGGATGTGTATGTGTGTATGTATGGATGTATGCATGTAGATGTGGATGCATGAATGTGGATGTGGATGTATGAATGAGGATGTGAAAATAGATGTATGCATGGATGTGTATGTAGAATAATGAATGTGAATGTGTATGGAAAATAATGTGTCGTCGATATGAGTGAATGGATGAGAATGAGTACATATGAAGGGAATGTGGAATAAGTAATGTTGGATTGAGGAGGGACAATGTGGAAAGACGGGAGTTTGATATAGAAACTGTATTTTGTGACTGTTTGTAAATGACTGTTTTATGTCAAGAATGCTGGGGAAGCATTTTGACCGTCTTATGGATTAAGGTCATGGAGACCTAACTGATAAAGTTGCAACTGCTGACGGAGAGTCAATGGATGACGTCTCGCGTAGCAAGGTCGGCCGAGGTCTTGACCAGCCTCAGTTCGATTTAAATGGTGAGCTTCCGGTACGGTGGATGAGGGACCAAGGAAGCGGCCTATGAGTGAAGCGCTAGGTCACCTGCGAAGGATCCTAGAGGGTGCTGACCATACGGTGCTCGGGCTCTGGGTCACCGAAGATACCCACACGTGCGTCGTGAAAGATATTGGAGCAAGGAATAAGAGTTGTTTTCTGAAACCGGGCATGGATCTGGTTGATTGACCTTGCTGGTCCTCAACGGATGAGTCCATGGCTCTTTTATATGGATCTGTGGGTTGATCTTGTTGATCTTCCATGGAGATTCCATTCTGTTATATGAATATATTACCGGTTACTATAAGCTAGGAACTATGGATCAGGTGGTGTGTTCTGGTTGCCAGTGATGCCATAAGTACACCGATGAATGAATGACTGGAAATAAGGATTCAACCAGAGACTTTGAGGATTGTCATCAGTGACAAAATGGTTTCATTAAAGGATTGTTTTAAAGTTAGCTGATGCTGAGAAAAAGGCAATTTCATATTGGGTGTATAAGTGGTGTGACTAGTTTTATGTTTGCATGAACTTCCGGCTAGGGAGCCTTGGAACTCTTTTCCTTGGTACCCGAGACAAAACCTAACCAAATCCCTAATTGGATCGCATCACTACAGTGGTTGGGCGGTTGGCTAACCCATGGGACTGGATGGGGTTAGGCTGGACTGATGGATCCATAAATCGAGACTCAATTTCTGTTATGGATAGGAATCAACGGCTGTGCCTCTTGATGGGGAAAAAAGCGTTGATCCCAATGATCCAAGTGCAAGTTTCTTCCTTGATCTGACCGAGTACCTTTATAGGTGCTGTCGGATCAGTTTGATCAGTAATAATAGTCTTGACTACGTTAGAGTAAAGAGTTATCCTGGTGGAATCGCCCGTGCTTTCCGGGTAAAGGAAGTTTTTCCAGGTTCGGTTTTGGAGAAACCGCGACGGATTAGTCTCTGGTCCGGATATCCGTGGGCGAGGCCCCGAATGTGGGACCCCTGTCCCGCGTGAGAAGTGCTACTTCCGCTGCTAGTACCCCGAATCCGTTGCGTGGTGGGAACAGGGAGATCTCACAATAATTGTGAAAATGCTTAAAATTAGACGTCATTGAACGAAATAAAGAAAAACTTGGTTGCATTATTTAGCACATATAAATATATGCTTAAATCCTAAAAAACTACACTAGATGTGTAAAGCATACTTCCAAAAAAGAGAATATTTTATAAGGCTATCCTAAAAGCCTACACTACATGGATATAACATGTTGAAGCCCTAAAATAATACTTAATGGATCCAAAAACTAATATAAAAGAATACCTTTCCCAAAGAGACATCTATTATCTAGTAATTACCTTCAGGTTTTAGTGCATTTTCATGTAGTTACTTCCGATCATTACTAGTAGATGTATCTATTGCACTTGCCTTCTCTCTCTCTCACTCTATTTCCTTTCCCTTACACACTCCTAGAATTTCAAAGTTACAGACTGTGTTACCCTTCTAAGAAAGCTTCATATTTGATAAAAAGAGTTGTAGACTACAACACCCTTCTAAGAGATCTTCATCTTTGAGAGAAAGCGATTTAATCTAGGAGGCTTACCTGGGCAAAAGGGTGGGTCCGACAGCAGTAGCAACAGCAAGTGTCAGCTTCTAGTAGGTGAGATTGCTCGGGAGAGATTGACAGTAGTAGCTCCGGTGACAACTTAAGAGGAAATGGTCAAAAACTAATGAATTATCAATAAATTCATTGTTTTTGGCTTTGGGTAGGAGTAGAGTAACAATGCATAAAACACTATTAACCATTTACAAAGGGAGTCTTCATTTATAGGAAAAAGTGAGCCTTTAACCAAGCAAACTGATTCTAGAATTTTCCAGATCAATTTGGTCAATTTTTTTACCATTTTTAGGTCAGTTTAGCTTACTTTTTGGATCTAGTCGAAGCAGGAGAGAGGAGAGATGAAAATATCTCATTATTTGTGAGTTTAAACTCAACCACACATGTGAAATAGGCACCTCCTCCATGAGGGGAATTCCTCCACACTGAGGTGTCAAAAATGCATCATTTCTTCTAAATATCTCTTCTTTTTTAACTAATAACCTTGACCTTAGTCAGCTCTTCATCTTATGTGAGTATTTACTCATTTTTAGGGGGATTTCCTTTTATTCTTCAATTTATCTCCTCCTTACATTTGGATTAATCTAATTGGTCCATAGGAACCTTAATTCAAAAATTTTAGAAAATTTGGACCCTTAGGCTAAGGTCCTTTTTACCTGATTTCAATTTATTCCAATTGCACATTAGAAATTTCTTTTTGAATATCTGTTTCAGGGGAAACCATTTTAGACACTAGGAGGATTTTTATATCCAAAAATATCTCAATTTTCAATTACCTCTCTCTAGACATTTTCTCTCTCTAGGCCAAAATAGAGTAAAATAGGATCTTTCTTTTTTCAGAGAGAGGGGAATAATTATAAGATCAGAAGGGGAGGTTTTTACACCTGCACACCTTAAAAGCCGGAGGGAGAAATCTTACATTGTACCTGCTCACTGAACCATCAGCATTGTGCTTGACTTTATACACTCACTTATATCCAATTTCCTTCTTTTCCCTAGGCAAAGGCACTAACTCCCATGTTGCATTTGCATCCAATGCTACCATCTCCTCATCCATGGCATCTTCCCATTTCTTATTTCTAATTGCCTACTCAAAGCAAGTGGGCTCAACCTCCTATATTGCTTTTACCATGTAGGCATAATGATGGGCTGTATATCCATCATATCTCAACCTGTCAAATTATCGGGTATCTAACCCTTGTAGACCTGCATACACCTGGATCACTACAGGTGTCCTACAAACAACCGTGGTTCTCCTTACACCAAGAGAAACCACAGACAGAATGCCAAGCTCCTCATCAAGGCTTTGCGTAGAGCCACTAGAGTCACCATCCACATATGAGTGGCCTACTGATAGATCAGGCACAAAAGGTTGATCTACCTTTTCCTTTCCTTTTCCGTGATACATCTGTACCTACATCATTCCTCAACCTGCCTGACACTAGGGGGTTGACATTGGATCCACAGCTCGAGGACTCCCTAGGTCCACTTAGCACCTCTGACTGCTGCTCTACATGTGGTGAAACATCAGCACTTCTTACATCTGCATCTTCTGTTGCCTTCACTACTACTGGTGCATACCAACTACTCATCTCATTAAAGATAACATCTCTGCTTACTCGCATCTCATGAGTGGTAGGGTTATAGCATCTATAACCTTTTTGCTCCATAGCATAGCCAATGAAGATGCATTTCTTTGCCTTTGGATCTAGCTTTGTTCTCACTTCATTAGGAATATGTACATATGCAATACACCCAAGCACTTTCAAGTGAGACACATCCGGTTTTATGCCTGTAAACTTCTGTTCACTCACATGAGTCATACCATGAAGAGCTTTAGTGGGTGTCTTGTTAATAATGTACACAGCAGTTGATACTACTTGTGCCCAAAAGTAATGTGGCATATTCTTTTCAGCCAGGCACGTGCCACTTGTGCAATGTGCCTATTTTTCCCTTCCACAACACCATTCTGTTGTGGAGTGTACCTGCATGTAAACTGCCTCTTGATTCCCTACATTTTCAAGAAATCGTTGAACTTATTGGTGGAGAAATATTCTCCCCCACCATCATCTGATCTTTAGGCATTTTATTTGCATACCTTTTTCCTTCTCGACCAAGGCTTTAAATCTCTGAAAGTGAGTAAACGCCTCACTTTTCTCCTTCATGAAATAAACCCACACTTTCCTAGTGTGGTCATCAATGAATTTAACATAGTACCTACAACCTATAATTGTTGCAATCTTGGTCGGTCCCCATACATTTGAATGTATGACATCCAACGACCTTGCACTGACATGCTTTTCATGTGGGAAAGAATGCTTGCCCTACTTACCAAGTTGGCATGCTTCACATACCTTATGCATATCGACAACCTTAAACTTTGGTAAACCTGCAAACAACAATATTTTGGGTCTGCAAAGACTTTAGTCATTGTACATTCACATGACCAATGCACTTGTGTCATATGTCAATATCTGCAACAATGACACTTGTTACATGTGCAAACATGGCTGACTTTATCTCAGTCATGTTCACATCCACAATAAATATCATGCCATTTCTGTTACCCTTTGCAACCAAGCAACACTTATTTTTAAAGTCTTCCATAAAACATCCTTGAGGATTAAATCTCACTTGCATACCCTGCTCAACCTTTTGTCCCCAACAGAAACTAGGTTCTTTGTAATATTCAGAACATAAAGTACATCAGCCAAGTACTTCATTTTTCCATCCTGTATAGACAATGGCACTTTACCAACATGCGCAATGGGATGATGCGAATGGGATGATGCGCAGTATCATCACCTATTTCTACATAACGTAGTTTTTCCATTTTCTGCATATCTCTAAACCACTCAGCATTACTGGTCATGTGGTTAGAGGCACCAAAATCCACATACCATATATCTTGAGATCTTGACACATCTCCTATTATGGAACTAAGCATGTGCTGTATCACAAATAACTGCTCACTTCTGTCATCACCTCCATGTTTGCTAGATGATGCATAACTGCCTTGCTATAACTTCCCACTTTTAATGTCATTTTGCTTTTTGTAGCAGTCCTTTGCCATGTGTCTTGGATTGCCATAGTAATAGCACTCTATGCTATTTGCATTTTGATTTCTTTGCCAACCACCTCGGCCTCTTTGACTCCCCTACCTCTAGACTGGCCTCTTCCACATCTGTGTATGATTGTTGATGTGAATCATTAGATTGTTGATGTGAATCATTAGATTGTTGATGTGAATTATGATTTCCTTGTCGGCCACCACCTTGGCCTCAACCACGGCCTCTACCTCTGCCTCTACCTCCTGAATTAGAGTAAAAGGCATGTTCCGATGTGTTCTTGCTTTGCAAAGAAGAATCCTCACGTAAAGCCATTTCTTCTATGAGATCAGCATAGATATCAAGTCCTAAAAGTTGGGAACATTCTCCCTAACTGCAATGGAGGTCTTGATTGGCTTGTACTCTTTGCCAAGCCCATTTAGACAGACACTCACCAAATCATCATCCTCCACTAATACATTGATAGACCCAAAGGATTCAACAATTCCCTTGATCTTTAAGGCATATTCATTGATGGACATGCTTTTCTTTTCCAACAGTATGCAACTCTTTCTTTAACTACAACTTCCTTGCCTTTTGTGTAAGTCTGGAACATCTTAAACCAGATTTTGCCATGCAACTACTGGAGTATTTGCATCCTGTATGTGTCCCATCATAGTGTTTGTGACACTAATTGAAAGCCATTACATGACTTTTCTTGCACCCTATTCCAATCCTTGAATGCCTTTATATCTAGAGAAGTGGCATACTCCTCAAATAACTTTGGAGGCTCCTCATTGTCCCCTTCTACATAATCCCAAAATCCTTTACCCATTAGGAAATTGGTCATTCTTAACTTCCAGGCATGGAAGGTATTCTTATCCAGATTCTCACTAGCAATCTGATTAATTCTGTCAGACATGTTTTCCTGTAGCAATCAAATAACCTGCAAATAGACGACTTCTGTATGCAACCTATAATACAGTAATATCTCCTATAACTACTACAGCAACGGTACTTCAGCATAGCGTGTGTCACCAAATGTGACCAAAGTACATGTACATACATCTAGTATCAACAATACATGTGCAAACCTTGTCTGCACTTCCAAAATGCACTACTCCACTGCAATAACCAGCTTTCGAGGAGAAACAGTTCTCTACCAGAACTTCTAGAAAACTATCGAAAATACCCTGCAGTGACAAAATGGGGCCCGTAAACATGCCCAAAATGTGAATTCGACTGAAAAAACCATGTCCAATAGGACAATATACTTGCCCTATAGCTCCGCTCTGCCACCACGAAGACATCTCCTTAATCAGAGATGTGTAGCTCCCAGAGCTAATGAGGGGGTGTTATACCTAAACAAAGAAGGGAAAAGAGATGATGGTTCTCTTAACCATGTAGTACCACTTCCTTCCTTGCTTGTTCTTGCCTCTTGCTTTCCTCCTTATCTCTCACACGAACCAGGCTGCTCTGATACCATAAAGAGAATGTGGGGGAGAGGGAGAGCTTCAAACCCTAGCAAGCAAACACACACACATAAGAGAGAGCAAGACACAAGAGAGAGATAGATAGCTGAATTTTATTCTATCTTCTTCTTCTCTACTCAACCAACATAACATAAAGGTAAGAGTACACCTGCTATATGGGTTAGTACTCAACTACTACAACATAAAAGGGTCGGTCCATAATGTGAAGCCAACTAAATGAGCTAGCGCTATAACTATGCCAGTCTCTAGTGATCCAAAATGGCTGTCACACTGCCAATCATCCCACTGGCTGCATATCACCCATAATCTCACCAACCATGCTAGTGTTGTAGATGCAAAAGTTATCACCTAGGGGGTGATCAATGCTCGCAATAGAACTAGTTAAGCTTGATATCTCAACAATCATCTTCAAACATAGGTTTCAATAGCTATTGTCAAAGATGAATCAAAATGAATCATGTCTCTAACAAAGGTGCCTCTCAGAAGAAGTCCTAGAGGGAACACTCCTCTTGGCTACCTCTGATCCCCAACTCTTCCTTTGCTCTGATCCAAAAAACTCTGCTCTTACTGCACTCTCTTATCCTTTTATACAAACTTGAAAATAAGCAGATTTTCTAGCCTACAATGCTCATCAAAGAAAATGGCACTGCAGAGAAGACACACTTCATTGGTCAAGCAGAGTCACACATTTTTTGGATTTCAACAACTGATTCAAAGAAATCTGGAATCTCCTTTGCGGTTAATGTATCAAGGTTCTCTTGTCCAGAGTTTGCTCTGAAAAAAGAGTCGTACGTGCCATGTGAGCATATATATTTTGTGTTCATTAGGGTGTTTGGTTTGCAACTTGCAATACACAAATTTATGCACCAAGCTGCAATTACAAAGTTAGAGCTTAGTCAAGCACTCTCGGGACACCGCAATATTCCTTCTACTAGTGTTATATAGAAGGAATGTATAAAGATTTTTTGATCCATTGCGGAAATGCGGAAATTGCAGCAGGGAAGCAAGAAATTATGTAAAGCAAGAAATTAGGTTTGTGCCATAGATAAGTCAGTAACTTTTGGGACATCTGTAATTTCTTCTTCTAGTGTCTTATAGATGGTTATATGTTGGTTCATTAAAATAGAGTCGCATTTTGAATTATGTTTGCGCTTTCTTGATTGAGACAATATAAGTTTCTTTTGCTAATGTCAATAAGTTGTTGCTGTGTTGTAAGTTGTTGCTGTGTTGTTCTTGTGAGGGAGAATTCCATTACTAGGCTTGTGTATGCACTTTCTTTGAGAATCTAAAACTTTAAGATATGAATCACCTATCTAGTGGTCTATCAAGTTCACACCCTTTGCACATCTCAACAAAATCTTCTCTTTTCCTCTTGAACCCTCGTTGTTGCCTTTACCTTTTTTCTAGAGAGTATCACCTCCCTTCTTCCTTGGATCTCCATGTTGTTTCTATTTTCATTTTGCGCATCTATGTTTACTAACCCGGCTGCTACCATGCATCTCTTGCCACCTTGGATTCACACCAACACTATCATATACACACACCTTCTATCTACACACTATATTTGGGAGGGGCTCATTTTTCTCCTCACATATAGCCAACCCCCTTGGATTGAAAACATTCATGTTTTCACTGTTTCCCTTATGCTCCCAACCAAGGATTTCACTGACGTAAATGAGAACATGTGAACATGTTAATAACATATGTTAATAACACAAAAACTCTTGTGATCACATGTTATATTCACAAAGCTTTCACAAGGGCCTAAAAAAATTATCTTTATCGGGCATAAAAAATCTTCTTAGGTGGTCACTGACCTGCTATTATGTGAAGATGGTAACATGAGAACATGTAAATAGCTTATTCCCATGTGTAGCCAAGCTTCCCAAATGGCAAGTGAACTGTTATTTTGTGAACGGTAACATGAGAACATGTGAATAACTTGTTCACATGTGTTATTATCACAAAAAATATTGTGATCACGTGAATATTAAATCCCTGCTCCCAACAACTGCTCCCTTCCATAGTATTTTAAACAACCTTATATACATCCACAGGGCACCATCTAGGACATCAATATCCTTTTGGGTCAAATGGATAAAGCACCCTTCTCCAAAGCCATCCTGCTGCACTGATCCAACTTCCTGGATCGAAAATATGCACATACTTTACAAACATCCCCTTGATTTTGCTCCTATTAAAAACAGACACATCATGCATGCATACATTTTTTCAGTCCTCCTCCTAGTTTCTCCATTTCTATATCAACCCTGATCTCTTCACATAACTTAGAAAATTTTGCAACCTACGGTACCTCCATCACACCTTCACACACATCAACCCTGAGCTCTTCACATAACTTATAAAATTTTACAACATTCAGTACCTCCATCGAACCTTCACACACATTTCTTCCCAATACATCCTCAATATCCTAAAAAACCTCCCCAACTAGACCGTCTTCAACATTATCCTCCAAACAACCCAACTCAAAGACGTTTGCAACTCCTAGTCATCATCTTCATCTTCTTCATCCCATAGCTTTCTCATGGCATCCATAATCTCATCTTCATTGACACATCCTCTAGTATCTACCTGGGGGCAATAACTTGCACACTATCATCCATATCCACCGAATCTTCAAACAATACCAATACATCCTCCAACGCATCGTCTACATCCGCACCATTGTCCATACACTCAAGTGAATATGCTTTCTGATCCATGACAGCACCATCAACACATGTATCATCAGAGAAAGACAACTCTGATAAACTCTCTATTGCACACTGTGTCACTTCACAAAAAAGACCTGTGAGCTCCAAATTAGCATCCTCCGATGAAGCAATTGTCAACTCAGGCTACTCCACTATCTCTAGCTCACTAGGGATCACCTGCGCCTCTATAACAAGCTTGCCATCCATTGTGCAGTACTCTATCACTTCATCGGCATCTACTATTTCCAACCTTGGGTCCATAGATAAGAAATGTGCATTCTCTACAATTTCACAAACATGCTCCTCCATTACCCTTGCACTCTCTAACATAACATCTAAACAGGGATCTACAACATGCATACTATCTCGAGAACGACACACATTAAATGTAACCATTTTAAACGGCCTAGTGGGTGGTATACACATACGAGCCCTCTGTCTTGCCTTCCTCTCTTGATACACAACAATCTTTAAAGTCTCTGCAAAAGTCAGTGGGGGTCCTTCAGCTCCACCTTCTCTTGGATCCTTCCAATCAGCCCTTTAACAAACTAGTTATTCTTCAAAAATTTAGGAGGAACCTGATTCCCTCCCAAATTCTTTAGCATCCTCCTCCATGTAGCTTCAAATCTGTCAGTAAAATCTTACACCTCCTTATTCTCCCCTTGGATTAACCTAGTTAGTTCTCTCCACAAGTTCTCTCAAGCTTCATCTTTCCCATACACTCTTCAAGGATTCCTTCAAAGCTCAGGGGGTCACTCATAGGTATGTAAGCATAGCATGTGGGTTCAAGAGAAGAGGTTTTTTAATCCCATTTTTTACATATATAAGGGTACCATTTAAAGGGGGTATTCACAGGTTGAATAGAAAAAGGGTATGTTTTATTTATGAAAAATTCACAGATAAGGGATTTTAAAAATAGGCCTTGAATGCACGTGATACATAGGGTTTACTTATATTGAACCCCCGGAGCTTCAATGTTCCCTAGCTAGCTTCATACTCATACCATTCCAAAGCTCCATCCTCTAGCAACAAACTCACTATCTTTAGCTTCTAGGAACCCTCAACCCTGTTGTTCCTCCTCAAGGCTACCAATTCAACACTCCTCAGAAACATATAAATATCTTCTCCCTTCTGATCTCTAAGAACGCATCATATCCATAACAAGCCACCATGGGTCCTAAGTTGATCAACAAGTGAGTTCCAACCTGCTAACCACAGCCCTTAACAAAAGCCTTCTGATCCTCAGTGGGGCACCAAAACAATGTGTGGTGGCTGGGTGATGGCCTCTATACAACACTAGCAAGTGCACAAGAAGAAAACACTATGGGATCAGAACTGGGGAACACTGAAATCCAGCTCCAAGGACACCAATCAAACCTAAACCTGTCCTCTTACCTCCAACTAACTCTATTGGATACTTCAAAACCCTCCCAACCTCTCTCTATAGAGAGTTGATGACTTCATATGTCTTCCCAGGTCAACACTGACCTCCAACACCTTAGATCTTCCACCTTTTAGCCTCTCTTGACCTCAGCTAACTGACCAAAATAACTCCAATTGATGTAAAAATGCTTAGATTCCACTTGTAACTTGATTCGGGAAGCAGACTGCTTACCTCAGCTATAGAAAACCATCCGCCTGACTCATAGATTGTACTCCACTATTAACCAACCTCAAAACCTTGCTCCAGAGCCTCATTGCACTTGTCACCACCCTTTACCTGACTCCCTTCTGACCTTCAGACCCAGTTAGACACCTTGTCCACCACAAACAGATTAACCTGATCCCTGTAATCATCCACTCGGTGTTAGCCCCAGGGCTCTTACAACCCTGATCTTTGTTGAGAGATGTAATCGCGGTGTTGTGTGTATGTGGAAAAGCACCCTAGAGGTGCAAGATATTGTGGCAAGATAAGAATGCCACATGTAATATTGAATGGTGTGTGAGTGTTGACAAAAAGAGTGGAAAAGGAGTTGCCACTTAGATGATGATATGTAAAGTGGGACAAGGCTAGAAAGCCTATATCATTGTATGGTTCACTTGAGATGTGCAACAGAATTGAGTTTTGAGTGTGCAATCTCTCTCTCTTATGGAGTCTATGTATTTCACCATAATCAATCCCATTTTAGGATTGTTTAACATGGTATCAAAGCTCGGGTGGGCTCTTGGTCATGGTGAATATCTACATATAGTTTTTCTTGGTTATGAGTTCTTTGATTAGGCATTATTTTTAGTTTATTGTGAAAAAGAATTAGCACACTCATATTATCATTTGGATTTGCATTTGTGAGGATTTGAGAGAGATTTGGAACTGCCATTCTCAAGTTTGAGAGGAGATTTGCAACAAGGAGGTTGCATAGAAACTACCCAAGAGAATTGCAAATGGGAGTTGTGCAACATGGAGAGTCTGCTCATCATCATTGGAAGCTGAAAATGGAGATTTCAGCAAGTATGAAGACCTTTGGAGTCTTTGGTATCAACAAGGAAGTTGCCAAGGAGACAAATGTCTCAAGAAGGTTGGTTTTGTGAGTTTTGTCTCATGAAATTTTAAAGAAGGGTTGTTGATTTATGGGATAAGAAGATCCCATGGATTCTTTGCAAATGGGCAAAGACTGTGACGGTGCAGGCTTATCCAAATAAGGAATAAGTGGTGGGCTAAGAATGGAACCCTTGTTTGTGCACACCAAAGAGAGGGTTGTCCTAGTTGAGTTTGCTTAAAGAATATGAGAAAATCTGTGCGGAAGCCAATGATAGCTGTCATGCTATTTTGCACTAGGTTTGGTTTCTCATGGAAACCTATGAAGAGCACCCTTGAACTTTTGGCATGAAAAGAAGAGAATCATGTGTAATATGAGCTCAATGGTGAGTCATGGTAGCCATAATGATGGCTGTGAAAACCTCATTAAGGGGGTTCATCTGCCTGATGCAAGAAGAGGAGGCAACTGCATAGAGAAAAGCTATGTGCGAGACTTAGCATGTGGAGCACGATGGTGAAAAGACAACTCAACAACTGGAGAAAAATAAAAATAACTGACAGCAGCGGCATCTAAAGTAGCTTGCACAGGTTGTGTGATATGTCTCTAAGACGAAGAGCACAAGCTCTATCATAATCGCCCAGCAGTAGTAGCAAGGAACTATAAGGAGAGCAGCGACAACATCATACTTCGAACAGCTGCTAGCAGGTATGGATAACAAGAAAGAGGGATGCCTGGCAGATGTAGGTGGTGCTGTAGCCATGTCATGGCAGGCTCAGAGCAAGGTCAGTGTGTATGACATGGCTAGCTCAGAGAAGAGCGAGGTCAGTGTAGTCTTTGAAGTTATGCAGCGGAGACAAAGGCATAGCTTGTAGTGTTCTGCAAAAGAGCACTAAGCAAAGCGTCAGTAGCAACAGTTTGAACGGCAGCAAGACCGGTAGCATTACCGAGTTGCAGAGAAAGAAAGCAGAGTAGTCTTGAGGCGGTGCTTTCCTCTAGTGCGCAGGGGAACCATAGAGAAATAGCGAGCGTACCTTGGTGAAAGACTGGAAGAAGCTCAGGCTACACATAGAGAAATAGCGAGCGTACCTTGGTGAAAGACTGGAAGAAGCTCAGGCTACACTCGACAAGGGGCCTTGAGCAAATTAGAAAGCACAGCAGATGCGTGGTGGGCATTACGAAGGCTCAGCTCAGCAAGGCATTCATTCACGTTGTATAGCAGAGGCGGCAAAGGTTGTGGCTATGGTGCTGAGAAACGCGTGTTCGAGTGGCTACAGTGTTTTCAAAGGCGGTGAAGCAACATGTGGTACAAGCTTTTTTTTAAATTTTAAAAAACCTAAAAGATAATGTTTTTTTTTAATTAATCTTTAAAATGGGAAGTGAAAAAAGGTCCCACATTAAGCCCCTACTCACATGCGAAGGTCAAACTACATTCAAAATTTCTTTTTCTATGAACTGGTCAAACTACATTCAAAATTTCTTTTTCTATGAACTGTTTACATGGGCTCATATTTTTTGATGAAGGTATATGTGTTTTTATACATGTAATTCTTTATTCCCTCCATCGCCTTGAAATAGTGAGCAAATATCGGCTTGTAAAAATAAAGCTGTGGTATTTTTCTGATCACATGGAATGGGTTCCCTGTCCTTGCTTGCATGCATATAAAGGAATGTACTCTCTCACCCATATTTTATCAGGGTTCATTGCTCGGCTTCAGCCAAAATGTTTTGTAATTGATTTTTCATCCAATGTATGATGATGGGTAACCATACCCGAGCAGCCTACATGCTTAAAATGAGAATTTATTTTAATCACCCACATTGGTATGAGGGTTGCCTTGCCCGAGCTCACCAAGAAGCTCAAAATGGTTGTTATGATGTGTGTATGAGTGATGCATGTGTGAGGTGCATGTGCATGAGTTGGTTCCCACCCGAACTTCCATGTTCAAACCGAACTCAGTGGTTCTGCTGTGAGCGAGTTGGCTCAAAATTGACTAGGTGTCTAAGATGCTAGACACATGCACACATGTTTGTTTGATGGACACTCCAATGTATTGTGACATGAAAAATTGATATCTTTCATTTTCAATTTTATACATATTTCGATGGTTTCTCAATGGTAATAAGGTGGAAGCTTGTCCAAGAAGATTGTGGCGTCCACAATGGAATAACGGCGTGGTGATGCGACGGCTTGGTGGCTACCCTGATAACAGCATTCTATCTTCAAATATAATGGTTTTACTTGATTTAGGATGTACACATTGTAAATGCCACAAGTATGCTTGATAAATACTTTAGTATGGTAGATAGGCTAGTGATGTGGAAAATAAAAGTGGGCCTTCATGCTCACAGGGATTTTAATTGTATTATTAATATAGTATTCACCATAAGGCTACAAGTTGGGGAGTGTGGAAGGCATGTGGAGGAGTGTGTGTAGGTGCATAATTGGGAAAGATTCTTCTAGAATGCCTACATGGAAGAGGAGAATCCGTCATGTGTAAGTGGGATCTCCACCCACATGCCACTTAGACTTGGCTATTATCTCATCACACTTTCAAAGTCAAAAAGTTTTCAATTTAATAATCAATAGAAGACTTAGCCTAAGAGGACAATTGATGGTGACATCTACCCTTATGTCGTTGAAGGGTTGAAGATTTTTATGTTATAATTTATAACAATGGAAGAGAGGGTTATTCTCCACCTATAAAAGGAGCCCTCCTCTCCCTTTCAAATCAATGAATGAAGCCTCCTCAATTGAGCATTTTGTGTTATTGCCATTCTCTTATCTTCAAACCCTTATTCAAACACTCTCTTTACATGTGAATGTCTCATTTAGCATTAGCTCCTTATGCTTAACCCAATTTTGGACCTCTTTGATGATTCATGATAAGTGGGATAAGGAGTTATTATCTTGGTGGGCCTGTGACTTCTCAAGGTAGCCCTTGCCTTATTGCCGCCCTCCTTTGGAGGTACCAATGGTTATAGAGGTAATGAGCATGTGGAAAGACTTTGGGGACCATAGGTAAATCTTTATGATTGTCCCGCTGAGCAATGTTAACCCTTACCCTCTAGCTTGAATCATGAAGGAGATGAAAGGCAAGAGGCTATGTGAAAATTGAGGTTTCATGCAAAGAGAGGGAAGTGCAGTTTTTGTGGTCTAATACCCAAGTTTCAACTGGTAATTACTCATCACTCGGGTATTGGTTTCTAAAATTGATCATATAGCTAGGAAGCTCTTTATATGCTCTTTCCACTCATGTAACTAATTTCTTAATCCTTTACTTCATTGATGATCAAAATTTCTCCCAAATTTGCTAACTTTTAGGTGAATTTTGGTAGTTTTATAGTCTTGTAGTAAAATGCTCATAACTTTTCGCTCGGTTGCCCATTTTCAAAAGTTTTTATTTAGGCGCGAAGCTCTCTTTAAGCTCTACGTACCTATGTAATCGTCTTTTATACAGTCTATGGATTTAAAACTGTAATTCTCTGTGTATCTTTATTTTTATAGACTTTTGGGGCCATTATTTCTTCTTAATAATGGAGATTAATTCCTCTTAATCTCTTATCAAAAAGCAAATCCCATGTATCTTATCCTCTTGTAAGTGATTTCTATATTCTTTTACTTTAAGATGATCCATCCAAATCACCCAATTCAAATGGATGAACCTTACCAACATTCCCCGTATGTTTCCAATGTCCATTCACATAATCCTGAGTCGGAAGATTTTCTTCCAACAAAGAATTGCCCTCTTGTTTGGAGCTGCAAGACTAGCAGAAATTCTTGCTTCTCCTGAGCTTTTCATCTTTCCTTCCATGAATTATGATCTCACCTTTGATGTGTTTATCTTTATCTTAACCTAGGGAGAGAAAGGGAGGTGAGGAGACTGTGAGGTTTCATACAAGTGTGTTTTGATTCTAAGAAGTGACCGAAGTCAAAACCCCAACTTTGTGTCATATCTTTTGTTGGAGACGGCGGGCAGGTTTTACTTAAAATTATTCTATTTTAACCTCAAGGTCCCACATGATTAAAGAAAAGTTATTTTGAAATAAGTAAATTTTCCTTGTTGATTGCTACTCATCTTTTGGTGCAAGATGTTCAACATTCCGATATTCCAAGGATCGGAAAGAGAAGACCCGAGGAGTTATCTCTGAGAGTTTAACCGAGCATGCCGCTTGACGGGTTGGTCTATGAAGGGTTGGTCTATGAAGGGTTGGTCTATGAAGGAGAGGGCAGAAATACTTCCAGATTTCTTGGAGGGTGTGGCCTTAGCTTGGCATGAGGCTTTGCCAGAGGAGTCCAAGAATGATTGGGAAAGATTGACCAAAGAAATGAAGGAGAGATTTGGGACAGTGGAGTCACCAAATGCTTTACTATTGCAATTGGATCAGATTTTCCAAAAGGAAGGGAGTCAGTTTCTACCTTTTTAGTGAGGTATGAAGCCTTGTTCATCAAGCTGCTTTACATGTTGTTGCTTCTTCTTTTTCACCTTCTATGGGAGATTGAAAGAGTTCTTTAGCAATGGAGCACCTTAAGATGAGCAAGTTTATCATGGCTTTGGATCCCCGCTTGCATGGAAAAGTTCTTAGCAAAGATCCCACTAATTTTAAAGAGGCTCTTCGTATTGCTTTGAAGAAGGAGGCCACTCTTCATATTGAGTCCACATTCCAATCTTCTCTGAGTGTGCCGACCCCACCATGAGTACAGAAAGCCTCAACATCTGAGGTACAAGCTCCATCCTTGGATTATAACATTGCACAACTTATGGCAGAATTTGCTGATTTGAAGTTACACTTAGTCAACGCAAGGCCACCTAGGGTTCCACGAGTTGAGGATAAACCTAGGGATAGAAGTAGTGTCACATGCTATGAATGTCAAGAGAAGGGGCACTATCGCATAACACTGAGTGCCCAAAATTGAGGAAAAGAGAGGATAAAAGTTTAGCACTTTTAGAGGAAACATGCTCAGAAGAAGAAGAGGAAACATTGATGCCATTAATGGCAAAAAGGGGTCGTAAAACTAGGAGCCAAGAAGAAGAAGAACAAGAAGATAAATCTGAAGAAGAGGAGAAAAATAAGAAGAAGAAGAAGTCATCTAGGAGAAAATTTGGACAATCTGACTTTCCTCTTGGACAAGGATCTCTTAGTTATGACCTCTTAAGGGAGAAAATGGCATAAATCACATTTGGGCAGCTTTTGGCACTTTCTCCAAAGCTCAGAAAGGAATGGGGTAAGCTGGCTAGCATAAGGGAATCTAAGAAAAAGAAGAAGAGGGATAATGGGACTCCTATGGCTCAAAAGGTGAATATTGATGTAGGAGATGATGTGCCGGTGATTGAGGTCATCATTGAGGGGCAAACAATTTCTAATGCATACATTGATGGAGGTGCATCAATCAATGTCATGAGTAAAAAAACAATGAAAGATGTCGATTTAAAGTTGTCTTCTACTAACTCTCCCTATCGCATCAAACTTGCTGATAATACTAGGGTGAAAACCTTAGGAATTGTCAGGAATTTGGGAGTGGATGTATGTGGTATTTCTGTGCCTACAACTTTCCAGGTCATTTCTACAAAGCCTGATGCTAGGGCTTATCCATTGATATTGGGTAGGCCATGGCTTTGCCAAGTGTGAAGGCGATTCAAAAGTGGGAGACAAGTGATCTTGTTCTACAAGGTGAGAATAAGAAAGTCCACTACAACATGAAGAGTTGTCGCAAGAAAGTGGTAAGAGGTGAACCTTCAACTTCTGAAAGTTCAATGTCAGAGTCATCCGATGAAGAGGAGACAAGTGGTAGCTCCGAGGATTCCATCTCAGAAGGGGAGGTGAAGAGAGTTGCATTTGGTCTTTCCTTGGGAAGGGATCGAGGGGATGTTGAAGACAATAATAGAGCCTTGGAAGGGGAAGCTTCTTTAACCATGTTCAAGAAAGGAGATGTGGACCTCACTAGTCTTCACCAACAGAATGAACTTCTTCTTGAGAGTCCATGAAAGGGAGAATTACTTAAAAATGTTGGATGGATTTCCTAACCTTTTTGCAAATAACTACTCACAAGTATGCCAAGTTACCCTAGTAGAGCACAAGATTGATCTCAAGCCCCAAAGTAAGCTAGTGGTACGGCGGCTAAGGTGTTTGGGAGTAGTGCAAGCGGCGGAGGTGCTTAAGAATGAGGTAACTAATTTGCATAAAGCTGGATTTATTTTTCCAGTTGAGAATTCAAAGTGGATTTCCCCAGTTGTAGTCACTCCCAAAAAGGGTGGAAAATGGCATGTGTGTGTGTGGACTTTCGCCCTCTGAATGTATACACAAAGAGGGATTATTATCCTCTACCCTTTCAGGATGAGATTTTGGATCAAGTTGCAGGGTCATGAGTTGTATTCAGTGTGTGATGGATACTCTGGATACTTTCAAATCCGGATTTGTGAAGAAGATAAAAGGAAAACCTCACTTATCACCCCTTGGGGAGTGTATGCCTATAGGGTAATGCCATTTGGCTTGACCAATGCACCAGCAACTTTTCAACGCTTTTCATGAGTCAGGTATTTGCACCTTACTTGGGAAAGTTTATAAGGGTCTTTTTAGATGATTTTTGCATTTATTCAAGCTGCATGGATCACTTGGAAAAGCTGAGGTTGGCTTTGTAAAGTATTGATGATGCAAAAGGGTGTCTTAATCCTAGAAAATGCCGCTTGGATCACTTGGAAAAGTTGAGGTTGGCTTTGCAAAGTATGGATGATGCAAAAGGGTGTCTTAATCCTAGAAAATGCCGCTTGGCACGAAGGAAGGTGGTTCTCTTGGGACATGTTATCTCAAAAGAAGGCATAGAGATGGATCCTGAGAAGATGCAAGTAATTGTGGCCCTCCCACCACCTACCACCAATGTAAGGGAGGTAAGGAGGATTTTGGGTAAAACAAAGTATTGCCAACGCTTTGTTGACATGTTCTCTAAGAAGACGTATCCTTTAAATCTGTTGACAAAGAAGAATATTTCTTTCCAATGGGGGCCCGATCAAATTGAATCTTTTTGTTTGCTCAAGGAATGCATGAGTCAAAGTCCAATTGTGTAGTCTCCTAGGTGGGGGGAGGACTTTTATGTGAACCCAAGTGTCTCATCACATTCAGTGGGTGCTATACTCTTGCAAAAGGGAGAGCAAGGGCGGATGCAACCAGTGTATTATGCAAGCCGACAACTCACTGATGCCGAGGAGAGGTATGGTGAAATGGAGAAAGGTGGTTTGTCTCTTGCTTTTGCAGTAAAGAAGTTTAGGTCATACTTGTTACCTCGCCCCTTTTTCTTCCTCACATCTGAACCTTCTTTACAATTCTTGGTCTACAAACCCAATCCTGCAGGAGGGAAGTTTGCAAAGTGGATTTGTGAGCTTCAAGAATTCTCTTTCACTTTTATTACAGAAAACACCACCAGGGCCTCTCTTGCAGATTTGCTTACAAGGAAGGAAGAGGAAGAAGGAATAGGAACAAAGGAAGAAGTATATGAAGATTTGGAGACACCACCAACTCCTTTCACTCTGCATTTTGATGGAGCCTTTAGCCCTTCCAAGCAATGTGGGGCTAGGGGGATAGTTTTATTTGATCCAAAAGGAAAAGAGGTATGGGCCAAGGGTAAGGAATTTCCAAGGGCTATATCAAATAATTTGGCTAGGACAATGCATTAATTTGGGGATTAGAAGATTGCATAAAAGATGGAATTAAAGAGGTAGAGGTTAAAGGGGATTCGCAATTGGTCATCCGACAAATGAAAGGAGAATATAAGGCAAGGAGTCCTAATCTCCATGAATTTTATAAAAGGGCAATGGAGTTAAAAGAAGCTTTTAAGTTTTGTAAATTTGTGCATGTTAACAGGAAGGATAATCAAAAGGCTGATGAATTGGCTACTAAAACTTTGGCTTCTTTCAAAGTAGCTATTCTTGCATTAATGGATACAGGTTGGCCTGAGCTCCAAGATGTTCAACACTATTTAGATACAGGATACTTCCCTCCTAGATTGAATCCTCAGCAGTAGCAAATGCTTACAAGGAAAGCTCATCCTTACACAATTCTAGGGGATGTTCTTTATAAGCAAGGTAAGGATAAGATTCTTAGGAGGGTAGTGAGAAGAATCTAAAAGGATTATGGAATTATGTCATGAATGTTCAGGTCACTTTGCCTCAGCCAGCACAACTCAGAGGATCCTTAACACAGGTTATTATTGGCCTCGACTCAGCAAAGATGTCTATGAGTGGTGCAGAAGCTGTGAAGTATGCCAGGCATATGGGCATAAGCAATTGGTTCTTGGACCCTTAAACCCTATCCCAGCATATGGTCCATTTGAAAGGTGGGGCTTAGATTTTGTGGGCCCACTTCCTCGTTCCTCACATGGGAAGTATTACATATTGGTGGCCACAGATTATGCAACAAGGTGGGCAGAAGCAAAGGCCATGGTCAATAATAAAGGAATGGCTGTGGCATCCTTTCTAAGGTAATACATATGTGCTTGATTTGGGTGTCCATTAGAAATCCTTACGGATGGGGGGAGGTCTTTAAGGAATGACTTGATTGAAGCTTTGGTGCAGAAATTAAAAATAAAGCATGCTATGTCAACTCCCTATTATCCCCAATGTAATGGTTTAGTAGAAAAAACTAATGGACTGCTTTGTGGATCTTTGTCTAAGCTAGTGGATACTATGAAGAGAAACTGGGATGTGCATTTGCCAGAGCTCCTATAGGACAACTCACAAACTCTCTTGGTTTCACACCTTTTCAGTTAGTTTATGGAATGGAGGCTATTTTGCCAATAGAATTGGAAATCACAAGCCTCGAACGGATGAACCTTACCAACATTCCCCATATGTTTCCGTTCACATAATCCTGAGTCGGAAGATTTTCTTCCAACAAAGAATTGCCCTCTTGTTTGGAGCTGCAAGACTGGCAGAAATTCTTGCTTCTCTTGAGCCTTTCATCTTTCCTTCCATGAACTATGATCTCACCTTTGATGTGTTTATCTTTATCTTAACCTAGGGAGAGAAAGGGAGGTGAGGAGGCTGCGAGGTTTCATACAAGTGTGTTTTGATTCTAAGAAGTGACCGAAGTCAACTTTGTGTCACAGTATCATTGAGGGGGGGGGGAGTGCTGTGAGAGGTAGCGATTGCAGTTGAGCAATGCTACATTGATGGGGGTGATGGGTGAGTTGTGGAACACCTTGATTTAAGAGGGGGTGTTGAGCGATGTAATCACGGTGTTGTGTGTATATGGGAAAGCACCCTAGAGGTGCAAGATATTCTGGCAAGATAAGAATGCCACATGTAATAATGTGAGTGTTGACCAAAAGAGTGGAAAAGGAGTTGCCACTTGGATGATGAGATGTAAAGTGGGATAAGGCTAAAAAGCCTATATCATTGTATGGTTCACTTGAGATATTCAATAGAATTTAGTGTTGAGTGTGCAATCTCTCTCTGTCTTATGGAGTTCTTAGTGTGGTATAACCCACCTTAATTATGTTTCTTAATCTATGTCTTTCATCACCATGATCAATCCTATTTTAGGATTGTTTAACAATCTTCACTTCTCACAACCCAACTGACCCTCCTTTGATCATGAGCTAACATGATTAACCCCAGTTGATCCAGAACAAACTGAAATCTAACAGAGAAATCCTCCCCTTTGCCACAATTAATTAAATTTCCTCTAGGCTCTCCAACCTTCCTCCCACATCATCTAAACTCAAGCTCTGACCCTTATAGCGTCTCTAGACAAATATGTTTCCCTTCTCTGACACCTCTCTGAGTGGACTTGAGTGATCTGAAAAGATGCAGGGGGGAAGAGAGCTTGAGCTCTTGCAAGCACACACACACACACACTCACAAAACCCTAATAGAGAACACACACAAGGTGAGAGGCTGAAATCTTCTTCTTCTCTACTCAACACTCAACACACCATATACAAGAATAAGAGTACACACAATATGAAAGGTACTCAACCAAATACATACACGGGTTCTCTATAGTGTGAACCCGACTAAATGAGCTGGCGCTATAACTATGCCAGTCTCTAGAATGGCTGTCATACAGCCTGTCATCCCACTGGCCGTATATCACCCAAGATCTCACCAACCATGCCAGTGGTGTAAGTGTGGGGCCTATCTCCCAGGCGGGTCATCAGTGTCCACCGCCTCACTAGACGAGCTCGATATCTCAACACTCCCCCTCGAGCTCAACTCCATCTCATGTACACCAAGTGAAGCCCTGAATCTGCAGAGCTTCTCTGTACCCAATGCTTTGGTGAAGATGTCAGCTACCTGATCCTCTATGCTGACATAAACAAGGTCAAGGTCTCCTGCCAAGACCCTCTCTCTGACGAAATGGTAGTGGACCTCTATGTGCTTCGTACGAGCATGAAAGTCTGGGTTCCTGACCAACTGTATACTGCTAATGTTGTCACAAAAAATGACAACTTGTCTATCCACTGATAGACCCAAATCTGCAAGTAGCTTCCTCACCCAAGCTACCTCACATGCTGCCATAGCAGCTCCTCTTCTGTACTCGATAGAGCAACCGTAGGCTACTTCTTGCTGCTCCAAGTCACAGCAGCACTCCCCAAAGAAAACATGAATCCACTGGTAGATCTTCTATCTGAGATACTACCAGTCCAATCAGCATCTGTGTACCGATGTACACATATCTCTGTCCCAGTCTCATAGAATAGTCCACAATGCAAAGTAGACTTCACATACCTCAGTATGCGTCTCACTGCATCCAAATGCGGTTTCCGTGGAACCTGCATAAATTGACTCACCAACCCAACAGCATAGCTCAAATCTGGTCTGGTGATCGTCATGTAGATCAAACTTCCTACTATGCGTCTGTACATAGTAGGATCCTCCAAGATCTCTCCTGAATATACACTCAACTTGCCATTCTGATCCAATGGCACAGAAATAGGCTTACAGCCTATCATACCATACTTGGACAACATGTCCAAGCCATACTGTCTCTGCAGTAATCCAATACCATGTGGTGACCTAATCACCACATGGTATGAGAGGCTTACAGCTTATCATACCATACTTGGACAACATGTCCAAGCCATACTGTCTCTGCAGTAATCCAATACCATGTGGTGACCTAATCACCTCAATGCCCAAGAAATATCTGAGCTCCCCCAGATCCTTCATCTCAAACTTCTATCTTAGCAAGATCTTTACATCAAAGATCTCTGCATCATGGTCCCCCGTAATGATCAAGTCATCTACATAGATGACAACAAGCACAACTCCTCTATCACCATGTCTCACATACAACGAGAAATCTGCATTGGCTACATGAAAGCCAATAGTGACAAGATATTCAGAAATCTTGTCAGACCATGCTCTTGGTGCTTGCTTTAAGCCATACAAGGCTTTCTTCAACCTGCAAACATCCTTGGGGTGACACACATCCGCATAACCAGGTGGCTGCAACATATACACCTCTTCTTGCAAATCCCCATGCAAGAATGCATTCTTTACATCCATCTGACGTAAAGACCATTGCTTTGACACAGCCACTGCTATCACAACTCTCACCGTTGCCATCTTGGCAACTGGGCTGAAAGTTTCCTCATAATCAATCCCATATGTCTGCGCATATCCTTTGGCTACCAATCTAGCCTTGTACCTATTTATGCTCCCATCACTGTTATGTTTAACTTTGTATACCCACTTGCATCCAATGGCTTTCTTGCCTTCAGGCAATTGCACTAAATCCCAAGTTTCATTTCCATATAGTGCATCCATCTCCTCATCCATAGCTTTCTCCCAACACACATTTCCAACAGCCTCATCAATGTATGTGGGCTCTATAACCTGCACAACCTTTGCCATATATGCATAGTGATGTGCCACATAACCATCATATGTAAATCTCTGCATAGGGTTCTTCACTCTCCCTGATCTTCGCAGCTTTTCATTCATGGCTTCCATAGCCTTCTTTACACC
Source organism: Cibotium barometz (assembly GCF_041138505.1). Lineage (NCBI taxonomy): Eukaryota > Viridiplantae > Streptophyta > Polypodiopsida > Cyatheales > Cibotiaceae > Cibotium > Cibotium barometz. The sequence continues at coordinate 7,665,967 of NC_141096.1, read as the reverse complement.
AGGTGTTCTCATAGCTGGGATCCCAAGCTCCTCATCAAGGCTCATATCTGAGCCACTAGACTCTCCATCAACATGAGAATGCCCTGCAAAAATGTCAGGCATACCAAGGGGCTCAACCACTTTCTCTTTTCCTTTACGTGATGTACTAATCACATTTGTAGGACTGGTATTATGACGCAGCCTACCACTCCATGGTCTATCAACAGACCCACTAGATGAGGACTCTCCTGGTCCACTCAAAGACTGTGATTGCTGACCTGCATTCTGTGCAACCACACTTCCACTCACATCAGCCCCAACAGCTTCTTTTTCAGTAGCATACCAGCTGCTCATCTCATCAAAGACAACATCCCTGCTTACCCTCAACTCACGTGTAGCAGGGTTATAACACCTGTATCCCTTTTGCTCAAGGGAGTATCCAATAAACACACATTCTTAAGCTTTTGGATCCAGCTTAGTTCTCAGCTCATCTGGCACATGCACATATGCAATGCATCCAAAGACTTTCAGATGAGACAAATCTGGTTTTCTACCAGTAAACCTCTCCTCTGGATCATTATACTGCCTTTGCCAATTTCCACGGCCTCTTTGACTCCCCCTACCTCTGAATTTGCCTCTTCCACCTACGTGTTGTTGTTGTTGTTGATTCTGGGACTGTTGTTGTTGCTGCGTGCTGCTGGCCATAATTCTGATTACTTGTTCAGCCACCTCCTTGACCGCGTCGATGGCCTCCTCTACCTCGTCCTCTTCCTGAACTCGTGGTGAAGGCCTGTTGCTCTAAACTGTTTTTGCTTTGTGAAGACTGTTGGTCTTCACCCAAGCTCTTCTCTTCGATAATCAGCATAGACACCAAATCTGTAAAGTTGGGAATGTTTTCCCGAGTCTGAATGGACGTCTTGAACGCCTTGTATTGTGGCCCGAGACCACGTAGACAGACTTCCACCTTGTCATCATCATCTACTGACACACCAATAGATGCAAGGGATTCCACAATACCCTTTATCTTCAGCGCATAGTCATTCACAGACATGCTCTTTTTCTCCACAGTATGAAGTTCATTCTTCAACCGTATCTTACGTGCCTTGGTATTTGTTTCATAGAGCTTTACCAAGGTGTCCCACTCCTCCTTGGGGGACTTGGCATCCTGAATGTGTCCAATCATGGTGTCCTGTATACTAATGGAGAGCCAATACATAACCTTCCTGGCTCCTTGGGTCCAGTCTTTAAACTCTTTCACATATGCAGCAGTCGGATTTATATCCGGTATCTCCGATGCCTCTTCATGCTCACCTTCTATGTAGTCCCAATAACCTTTTTCCATGAGAAAATTCGTCAACCTGAACCTCCAAGCATGGAAGTTATTCTTATCAAGCTTCTCAGCCACAATCTGAGTTATCCCATCATTTGACATCTTGCCAAACACACAATTTTACCAGAAACTGCACTCTGGTTTTTCTGCACAAACTACTGTATTTTCTGTACAGCGGTACTGTAGTACTCTCAAATGTCACAACCAGTGACTTCAATGTGCATACATACACCCAATGGCAACTGTAGACCTCTTTGCAGCACCCACAGTGTCTGCACAGTCAATCTGTCTTCCTGCAGTTCTTAAAACAGAGTTCTGCAGAGAATCGATGACTTACCCACAATGCTCGAAATTGCCTGCTTTCTAAAAAATGGAGGTCCAGGCGCGCCCGAAACGCGTTTTTGAGCCGCAGTGCTCGAAATTGCCTGCTTTCTAAAAAACGGAGGTCCAGACGCGCCCAAAACACGTTTTCTACCTAGAAAATACTGTCCGATAGGACAATATAGTTGCCCTATAGCTTTACTCCCGCGAAGAAAGATCCTCAATTAGAGATCGTTGCCGGTGCCTCCCGTAGAGCTCCCGACAAGGGTGTAGTCACCAACACAAATAGGGAAGAGTAGTTGCAGCTCTTACCCTCGTACTGCTTCCTGTGGTTCTCTTGCTTGCAGCTCAGCCCTTAGGACGAACCAGGCTCTGATACCATGAAAAGATGCAGGGGGGAAGAGAGCTTGAGCTCTTGCAAGCACACACACACACTCACAAAACCCTAATAGAGAACACACACACAAGGTGAGAGGCTGAAATCTTCTTCTTCTCTACTCAACACTCAACACACCATATACAAGAATGAGAGTACACACAATATGAAAGGTACTCAACCAAATACATACACGGGTTCTCATAGTGTGAACCCGACTAAATGAGTTGGCGCTATAACTATGCCAGTCTCTAGAATGGCTATCATACAGCCTGTCATCCCACTGGCCGCATATCACCCAAGATCTCACCAACCATGCCAGTGGTGTAAGTGTGGGGCCTATCCCCCAGGCGGGTCATCAGTGTCCACCGCCTCACTAGACGAGCTCGATATCTCAATATGATCCACACCCGACTGACAGAAATAGAGTAAACTGCTTTAGCAGACCCAAATTCCTTTCTTGAGTGTCCTTTGACACCTCTAAATCCTCAAACCACTTAAGCCCAATTAGGATCAACCATAATAAATCCTCTACTGACTGCAGCTACCTCACAATTGCCACAAACAGTCTCAACCCACTAGTCCTTCTGATTGTTAACAATCGACAGTCCCCAGATTTTTAGAATAGGCTCACAAGCACTTCTCACTCACTTAGAAAGCCAACCCAAGACTAAATCACCTTTAGCTAATAATTCTAATACTCATCTGTGAGACAAAGAATTAAACAAAGCCTCCTAACTAACAATGATTGTCTCAAAATTGATAGCAGAGCAGGAGACAATAGATCTGTCCTCATAGAGGTTCCTCCTTCAAAATCTCAATCAAGACAACGCAAATAAAGCTCCATGGCACAAAAACCCATCAATTGACAAAGAAACAAGATCCATGCAATCTATCTTCATTCAAACAAAACCAAATAGTCTCAACAACTCTGAGACTTTGGGATTCAAGAACATAACAAAAAATACAAGAAAACTTTTTAAGGGTGCTTCACAGATAGACTCACAACTCCACAAGATTCAGCACTCAGCTGACAAAAAGCAGCAACAACAATTGAGAAGAAACCCATTTGGACAAAGTATAGAACAGAGGGGCTACACGGAGAATCTAGGGATGCATCTCTTGCACCTTCTTACACCTTAGAAAGAGTGTAGTAATAAGTAGCCAATGTCATGGGGCTTTGCATAACCGTGCTTGAGAGCATAAAACAACGTAAATCGAGAAGTTAATCTACCATAACCTAGCCAACAATTGAATAAGCAAGATGTGTCACTCACCTTGTCAATGCTTGTGCTTGGATTCTCAATCGAGACGATGTTGCCTGCATAGCCACACTCCAAGGTCCACTCCAACGCCGCCGCCACACTCCAATAGAAGATCGACCCTCCTCTGACTCAATCACACAAACTCACTCTCTATACATGCAAGGAAGCACACACTGAGCTCAAACAAGCAAGAGGCAAGCAAGAATGCAATAGCATAGGAGAGTAGAGTAGAAGAGAACTCTATTGAATTAGCATAAGAGAATGAGTGGTGAGACTACAAAATGACCCTTATCTTGGCCCCCAGCCTTCACACCTCGGGTGACCATACTTAAAAAATAGGTCCATGGCTATCTACGGCTGCCTAGGCTTGTGCAAACACTTAATCTAAGAATACATAATATCCTTAATTAATCCCATGGCGTGCCTTTCATAGATAATTGGCGATCGCACACGTAAAATATACACTGACACTAGAGAGGTGTCCGATGAGGGTTAACAGCTAAGAAGGGTATGACCGTATCTCTATGAAGGAACGATCCTTCACTTCTCAGAAAAGCAACATAAGAGTGAGTTGCGCCTAGTTTTTCCTTTCCTTAATTTATCCCCCTTAGTGATGATTTTTGTGTTTTCTTATTTTATGCATAGATTAAGCTACCAAATGATGCAAGGAATGCATAGTTTATACTAATATCCTAGGATTAATGGTGTAATTGAACTAACATGCAGTTTTCTATCTACTTGAAGAAAAAACCAAAAATCAATGGAACCAATGGCTTATTTGTTGCTCTCGCATTTCCATGTAGCCTCCAAAGCTCCTATTGATCCCAATGCTCCATTGTAACAAATAAAAAGAACAAAAATCTAACAAGAAACTCGTTCCATCTAGGCAAGATAAGTCTCTAGCTTATGAAGAGATTGTGAAGGACCCTAAGCCAAGTTCTTTCCCTGGTAGCAGTGCCAAAGATGTTCACCGATATGAACATTCACCTTGCATGAGGGGAGAAGGAGAGAATAGAAGATGCAAGGGTGGGTTTTGGAGCATGCATTTAGCCAACCCTATGAGGGTTAACTCCTCAATGTGAAGCTGCTAGGGGCTCAATCCACCACCACTTGTATTACCAAAGTGGAGCTTCCATGTGCTAAGGAGATAGAAAGGAGGAAAGGAGCTATGGAAAGCTAAACCTCTACCTCAATGCCTTTATATTTGTAAGGAGAGAGAGAGAGAGAGAGAGAGAGAGAGAGAGAGAGAGAGAGAGAGAGAGAGAGAGAGAGAGAGGAAATGGAGAGAAAATAGGAGAATCTCCTACAAGCACACACACACAATGAAGCAAGCAAACATGCATCAATCTCACAATCTCACAACCATCACCACACAAGAGTAAGGAGGAAGAAAAAGACTCAAATGCGATAATGGGATTGTATCCTTCGTGAACTTAAATAGTAAGTAATAGGCCAATTTAGTTAAATCAATTGTTGAAGTATTATCTTGAAATATGGTGTCGATGGAAAAATGATATTAATATTAAAAGAATAAAGCATGAGAAGGCCGGAGGAGACGCTTAGCTGGGATACTCTACGGAGACGCTTCTAAGACACAATGAGAAGGCATGAGGTATGGAGAAGCCTAGCGAGGTCCCAACCATGATATTAATATTGAAAGAATGAGTTATGAGAGGGAAGGAGGAGATTCTTATATAGGATACGGAGATACCTGTAAAACCCAGTGATTGAGAAGCACGAGGTCTGAGAAAGCCCATGCAAAGTCTCGACCACATCACCTGTAAGTGCTAAAATGAGGCATGAGGGCTAGAGGAAGAGTCTTGCACTGAGGATGCTACAGAGATGCCTGTAAGACCCAGTGAGATAAGGCATGAGGTTCAGAGGAAGCCCAATTCAAGATCCTTATTGAGTTGCCTATAAGTCCCAGATAAAGAGGCATGAAAGCCAGAGCATGTTAGCAAGGTGATGCTAATAATGTAGGTACATTCTGCACAATAGAATGGTGTTACAGAAAGAAACAATAGACATATTGTAGAAGTGGCACATGCCTTGATGTTTGAAAAGAATATGCCACATTATGTTTTAGCAAAAGCAGTAGCAACTATTGTGTACATTATGAATAGGACCTCCACTATATAGTTGTTCATGGTATGATGCGTGAACAGATGCTTATAGGTATAAAATCAGATTTGTCTCAATTGAAAGTGTTTAGGTGTATCACATTTGTGCATGTTCTTAACAAAGTGAGAATAAAGTTGGATCCAAAGGCAGAGAAATACATCTTCATTGGTTATACTTTGGAGCAGAAAGGTTATAGATATTATAACCCTACCACTCGTGAGATATGCGAGTAATAAGTGATGTTGTCATTAATGGGAGGAGCAGTTGGTATGCACCAGCAAGGCAATAGACAATCCGGATCCTATGTGTCCTCCGGCAAGCTTGGCTAGGGTGGCCTTCAATTCTACTTGAACATCCACTACCTACTTCTTTCCTTTCTTCCTCTGGGGATTTCACTCTTTGGAATCCTCTCCTGACTGGAATCTGATTCTAAGGTGTCTTCACCATAATACAACTTGGAAGTTTCTTCTTCCTTATTTTTCCTTTTTTCCTTCTTTTTCTTCTTGGGGGTCTTTGCTTGTCTGTTTCAAGATCCCCTCAGCTCTGGTTGCTCCTGCCACCATTTATTCAAAGGTGAGGGTCTCCAAATCAAAGAGGATTACCATTTGGAGATTCTCCCTCAATCCTCTCATAAACCACTGGCTCAATGTGGTTAAGGTTGGTTTTTTGGGATAGTCCAGACGCGTTAGTGCTATGAATTCTACCGCATGATAATCTGTTGACCTCTTCTTCTGAGTCGGCCTTTGTAGCTTTTCCAATACCTCCACGATGGTCTTGTCTCTCTAGAATCTTTTCAGGAAGGCCTTCCTCAATTCCTCCAATGTTTGAAAGTTCTCTAGACCATATTGAGCATACTAGTAGCTGGTGGCCTTGCCACCTAGAGTTGTCACAAAGTACTCAGTTGTTTTGCAACAATGGGGCTCGTGTGGACAAGAAGGTGTTCTTGAAGGTGAAGAAGTGAGCTTCTAGATACTCCTCACTCTTGCCCTCTCAAATTTGGGTATTTGAGAGAGATCCTTCCCATAGCTACTGGTTCTTATTCTTCTTCTTGATCTTCATGCATCCTGTTTTGAAGCTCCTAGTGTTCTTCCTCTCCTTGCTATTCTTGATGACATGGAATCCCTTCTGGAAGTCCTCTTGGATGATGCCATGGCTCTTCACTTCCTAAGGCCTCTGACTGCCTATGGTAGTACCGCATTACTCATTTCTTCATTCTCCATGCACTACTCCTTCGTGAATATACCCAACACAAGGACGTGCACATTTCCTCTCTTGATCTACCCCACCTAGCTTCTCTATTTAGACTTCTTGTGTAGAACTAACCTCTACCTTCCTAGTCCCCTTCTAAGTGTACCATTCCTCTCTTGATCTACCCCACCTAGCTTCTCTATTTAGACTTCTTGTGTAGAACTAACGTCTACCTTCCTAGTCCCCTTCTAGGTGTACCATTCCCTAGTATAATTGCTAAAAGTGCCAATCTCTCATTAAGACCTGGCACTTACGTGGTTCTAAACCACTTATTTCGCTCCTCAAGAGCAACAACTAATGCAACTATGTCCAATGTGACAAGCCAATGCTTGTGCATTGAGCTGTCAGTTTGCCTAATCTTGGGGAGTTAGTCATGACTACTACAGGTTAGTTCCTAGGTCCTTTATGATTCTAGATAGGAGCTAGCACCCAGACAGTCATGCAATCGACACAAAGTAGAAATAACTATGTAGTACAGAGTAGAAACAAGTCAGATACCAACCCATGAAACATTCTTCAATATTAGCTTGGACTCTCAATACTACAATACATTGGCAGAGTTTTAGTTGATGAACTCCTAAGCTCAACTATCCTTTCATTCATCCGATTGTTCATTAAAATGGCCCTAGGGCCATTCTTTCAAGCACATTGTGCATGGTGGAATGGGTGTAGGGCCATTCAAAAGAACAATATGCTTTGGGCCTTGAGCCAGCACACAACCAATTGTGAAAGCCAAAGCACCTATGTGGACATGAAATATGATTTCACAATTGGGGGATTTCAAAATGGGAGCACACATCAATGTTTTTTTGACGGTATTATATGTTTGGTTGACGGTATTATATGTTTGTTGGCACTCCTCTTTCGATTAAAAAATAACCAGGTGCCCATAAAGGGGGTTGGCTATGTCACCACACATGAAGATAAAATGCCAGTAATAACCAACATTCCCCATAAATTGGTGGACTCCCTTAAAGTTGGTAGGGGGTGGTAGCTTAAGGATGAGTCACACCTTGTTGTCATCTATGGAAATTTCATGATCTAAGATAATGTGTCCCAAGATTGCTCCATGTCGGACCCAAAACTAGTGTTCTAGAGGGTTAAGAGAGAATCTATAAAGTTAGCATATCTCTAGTACTTTCTCAGGGGGTGCACTACTAGGAAACCCTATGTAGTATCACGTGCGTTCAAGGGGTATTTAAAAAACCCCTTCCTTTGAATTTTTCATGAATAAAATGACCTCTTTTTCTTTATGGACTTCATAAATGATTTAAAAAACTTTTTTGTAAATGCATTTCTATAAATTTACCTTAAAATTTTGAATTACATATTTTTAGGTGAACCCCCCAAGAGCACTTTTCTCAAACACCATACACGTGCTTTCCAAGTGGAATTGACACAGAAATCATCCATAAATATTTTAGGGAGATTTCATAGATACTTCTTGTAGGCTGTGCACATTAGGCTTTAGAAGGTTCCTAGGTCATTGATCAAATTGAATGGCATGACATGGTATGCATATATGCCCCATTTAGTGTCAAAAACCATTTTATGTTGAGCTTTTGGCTCTATTAGCACTTGGTTTGTAGCCAAAAAACCCGTCACTCAAAAAAGTTGTAGGCCTCCTTTCTCGACCCACTCCAACACATGTTCTATGAAGGGAAATGGATAGTGGTCTTGTATCATGGTGGAATTGACATTTTTGAGGTCCACACATAATCTCACTTTTCTATTTTTCTTGGGTACTATCTCACGATGGGTGAGACCCATTCGGTGTGCTCTATTTCATAGAGATGAATTGGCATTCATGAGTTGATCGATTTCTTCACGGACCATATTGGAGTACGTGGGGTTCATATGATATGATCTTTTCTTTACTAGCCTTGCCCCTTACACCATGGGGATGTTGTGCTAACCACTTCAAGAGGTACACCTTTCATATTGGTGTATATCCACTCGAAGCAATCTTGGAATTTGGTGAGTAGGTCAGTAAGATACCTCTCTTCTTTTGTGGAGAGTTCTTCCCCAATATATATGGGCCTTAGATATTCCCATGAACCTATGAGGTTGATCTTCTCAACTACAAAACTTTCCTCATTCATTCATTTTTTGGCTTCATGCTCCGCTTGTGCCAACTTTTTGTTTTGTGTTCTACAAGTAGAGAGATAGAGTTTTTGGGGTTAAGATTGGGAGTCTAACTACTCTTATTTTTTATTGGTTACCTTGTTGACTAGGATGGGAAACTCATCCAGCTCCTTTTGATGTGGAAAAAGTCGGAATGTGCATTAATAGCCTGTAAATATGTAAGCTTCCTTTCCTCCAAGACCATTTGTTCTAAGGGTCTTACCGATAGAATTTTCCCATAATGGCCTTACTTCTTTGGTTCTTTCAAGTTTGTGAGGCCCCTATATGACAAAAACTATACCGTACAAGGTGAATTACAAGGATCTCAATAAATATTTCATCCTTTATAGTGGCATAAAAGTAGGATTTCACCCAAGAGTTTAGAAAGATCTAGAGGACCTAGAGACATTAGGGGAAGAACGAGCTTCTCACTTGTGAGTAGAGTGATTTTCTTTTCAATGGATAGACCCAGGGCATAATTGGGAATTGTGATTGAGAGATTGGCATACTTTAAATGGTTCTTTAGGGATTTTTCTAGTTTAGTTCAACCTTTATGAGAGCTATATGCGAGAAAATATGGTGAATCTTTACCCATAATCTATGAGTTTATTAGCTACATAGAAGAGAAGATAGAGTGCTTTAGTTAGGGAGAGAATAGTAAGAGTAGGATGGATGAGTAGGTAAAAGAAGTAGAGAACTAAGGAATAGAGAGAGAGAAGAATGTTGAGAAAGACATAACAAGAGACTTGACTGAGTGATTGGAAGCCTTGGAATGAACTACTAGGGGAAGGACATAGAGGAATAATAGTAGCCCACATACATTTAAATGAAGGACACATTACAAGAAGTACTCCTTTCATCATAAGTGAAAATGAGTCTTACTATTGGGACATGTTAGTTTCAAGTGACAATGAGGGCTATTGACCTGACATAAGAGGAAATAGAATAATTAAAGAGGCACGTAGTGTTCAAGAACACACACCATGTCTACATAGTCAAGAGAGAAATAACACCTTAAAAAATTACAAGGATTTTGGGTTTATATGGTTATTTCATACACGCACTTCATTTCTTTGAGGAAGAAAACCCAAGACTAGCAACTCTTTTTACTAATATAATAATGTTACCATCGCCTAGAGACACATTTCGTTTAGTGGATTTTACTCAATTAGGCGGATTATGGGATGAAGACCTAGATGACCATAAACAACAATTTGAGGCTACATGTGTATTAAATGAAATCGTTAGTAGATGATGACGAGAAGCTGCAAATCTTTCCAGCCATGTTGAAAATAAGGCTGCGAGTTGGTATGGGAACTTGGATCGAGCATCTAAGCCACATACAATGACTTATCAAAAGCCTTCCTCACTAAATTCAGAAGGTAAACTAGCACAACAAATAGACTACTTGTCTCAAGGTATAAATGAGAGTATTGACCATTACATCAAAAACGAATGGAAACGATTGTGAGGAAGATGGGAACTACTAGTTTGATTAAGAGACACAAAAATATTGGTTTGACATGGTGTTTGAAATGTAGAGTTTAAAATGCGCATCCTATAATGTTAGCATCATGGGTGTGAAACAAGAAGTGAGATATTGGAAGAAGTGCAATTAAATCAAGAACAAACAATGCAAGTTGTTACAAGATCCTAGACTATCACAACCACTAGTTGGAGTGCAATTAAATCAACAACAAACGACGCAAGTTGTTACAAGATCCTAGGCTGTCACAACTACTGGTTGCAGTAGTGCAATTAAATCAACAACAAATGACGCAAGTTGTTACAAGATCCTAGACTATCACAACCGCTAGTTGCTACAAGCAAAGAAAGTGGAGCCATTACCACCCTATGGAATGCCTAATGTTCCTGAAATGAGTGTGCAAGGATGGGCTATAATGGGCCCTAACCCATCGAGTTATGTCCCATATAATCCTTATATGTCAACACCCTCGTATATGGTGCAAACGGGTACTCCTCAAGTACCTTGTATATGGTGCAAACGGGTACTCCTCAAGTACCTCGTATATGGGGTGTAAACAGGTACTCCTCTTGAAGTAACCTCGAATGAGGCTAAAGTCACTGAAATAGCAAAAAAATTGTTAGGAAAATTTAAAGAAGAGATTCTTAATATAGTACGCCCACAAGTGAAAGAGTTTATATTGTAGCCCCACAAAACACATCTAATCCTCAAAAACCACCTAGATCAAACATTTGGTATGGGAAGTGCCATGGTTATGGTCATCTGGCAATGGAATGTCCAAATATATCTTGGATTTTTGTTGTCCAACCATGAAATCACTTTTGCAACTATTGTTTTACGAAATAATCATAGTGAAGGCCAATGTTACATTAAATGCATCAGTTAACGACAAGCTCAAGGGTTGCAAACTAATTATAACTTCATGGATAGAACAAATGCCACTCATGAGATAGGCCCTCAATGATGACCTTCTATGTAAAGAGGATTTCCTACACAAGGGAAACCTCCATTACCTAGAACCTCATATCCTAATAATAGTGGAAATATGCTCCTTTCAGAAATCCTAGAAATAGTGGAATGTGGGTGTGGTAATCACTTTATTAGGCCACAAGGTGCCATAATATGCTATCGTTGTTAGAAAGAGGGGCATATAGTGGCTTATTTCTGCAATGAAACGAATAAATTGTAGCAAGGAGGGCTATTATGGACAAAATTGATGTGAACATGCCTGAAGGTAAACATGTTTGTGCATGGAACAGATGTCATTGTAGATATTGAGATATGGAAGAAGTGCGTTGATCATGTGAATGTATAGCGACTGAAGTCTATGCAAGCCCAAAATATTGTTGCAAGTCTGCCAAAGTTTAAGGTTGATGGTATGCACAAAGTATGTGAAGCATGCCATCTTGGTAATAAGCAAGCCAAACATGCTTTCCCACATGAAGCATGTCAGTGCAAGGCCATTAGAAGTCATACATTTAGATGTATGGCGACCAACCAAGACTGTAATAATTGCAAGTTGTAGGTATTATGTTACATTCATTGATGACCACACTAGGAAAGTGTGGGTTTACTTCATGAAGGAAAAATTAAGGTGTTTGTTCACTTTCAGATATTTAAAGCCTTGGTCAAGAAATCCCTAAGATCAGATGGTGGGGAGAATATTTCTACAATGAGTTCAGCAATTTCTTGAGGAAGTAGGGAATCAAGAGATAGTTTACATGCAAGTACAATCTGCAACAAAATGGTGTTGCAGAAAGAAAAAACAGGCACATTTTAGAAGTGGAATGTGCCTTGATGGCTGAAAAGAATATGTCACATTATTTTTGGGCAGAAGTAGTAGCAACTACTCTGTACATTATGAACATGACATCCACTACAGCTATTCATGGTATGACATGCCTGAATAGAAGTTTACAGGCATAAGAATGGATGTGTCTCACTTGAAAGTGTTTGGGTGTATTACATATCTACATGTTCCTGATGAAGTGAGAACAAAGTTGGATCCAAAGGCAAAGATATGCATCTCTATTGGTTATGCTATGGAGCAGAAAGGTTATAGATGTTATAATGCTACCACTGATGAGATGTGAGTAAGAAAAGATGTTGTTTTGAGATGAGATGAGTAGCTAGTATACACTAGTATTGAAGGCAACAAAAGATGCAGATGCAAGAAGTGTTGATGCTACACCACATGTAGAGCAGTAATCACAGGTGCTTAGTGGACCTAGAGGTGATTTGTAAGAAGAATTTTACATGATGTAGCCACCAGGTTATGAGAGTGATGCACACCCATATTTTGTGTGCAGGTTATGCACAAAAGCCTTGTATGGCTTAAACCAGGCACCTAAAGCATGGTCAAACAATATTGGGAAGTATCTTTTTACCATTGGATTTCAAATATTCAATGCAGATTTTTTAGTTTATGTGAAAAAGATAAATAGAGAGATCATGCTATTAGTCATCTATGTGGATAACTTGATTATCACACACTGGTGATAATGATGTTCACATACATGATATCAGGATGCTTTTGAAGGAAAAGTTTGAGATTAAGGATTTGGGTGAGCTGCGATAATTTTTGGGCATAGAGGTGGTGAGATCACCTCATGGCATTTTGTTATTGCAGAGGCAATATGGCTTCGACATGTTGTCCAAGTATGGTATAACAAGATGTAAGCCTATTTCAGTGCCATTGGAGACAAACACAAAGCTTTTCACAGATGCAGGTGAGCTTTTGGAGAACCCCACTACATATTCGCGCATAGTGGGTAGCTTGATCTACATGACCATTACTAGGCGAGACTTGAGCTATGTTGTTGGACTTGTGAGTTGGTTTATGCAGAGCCCTAGGAGTCCACACTTGGATGCAGCTAGATAGATTCTAAGGTACATAAAGTCCACATTTGATTTTGGACTTTTCTATGAGGCTTTCTATGAGGCTCGTATAGAGATACAGGTACATGGGTACATAGATGCTGATTGGACTGGTAGTGTTACAGACATGAGATCTACCAATGGTTTTATGTTCTTATTTGGGAGTGTTGCTATGAGTTCGAGCAGTAATAAGACGAAGCTAACGGTTGCCTTGTCGAGTACAGAGGTAGAGTACAGGGGTGTTGCTTTGGTAGCTTGTGAGGTAGCATGGTTTTAGAAGCTACTCGGAGATATAAGTGAGCCAGTGGATAGGGTAGTTATCATTTATTGTGATAACATGAGTACCATATAGTTCGCTAGTAACCCAATATACCATGCTAGAACAAAGCACATTGAGGTGCACTATCACTTTGCGAGGGAGAAGGTTCTAGCAGATGATGTAGACCTGGGCTGACATCTTCACAAAGGCATTGGGCACAGAGAAGCTCCAAAATTTTTAGGAGCTTACTTGGAGTGCAGTGTGTGGAGTTGAGCTCGAGGGGGAGTGTTGAGATATCAAGCTCAACTAGTGCTATGGCAAACATTGATGACCCGCCTGGTTGACAGCTTCCGCACTTATGCCACTAGCATGGTTGGTGAGATTATGGTACATATGCTGCCAATGGATGACAGGCTGTGTGATAGCCACTTTGGAGTACTAGAGTTACGGCATAGTTATAGAGCTAGCTCATATAGTCAAGTTCACACTATAGACCGACCACTTTGTATGTTGTTGTAGAAGACTACTTTCCTTTTACGTATGTACTCTTATCTTTTAGATATATGGTTGTAGAGAAGAGAAGAAGATAGAAGAAAATTTAGCCATCCATCTCTCTCTTGTGTCTTACACTCTCTTGTGTGTGTGTGTGTGTGTGTGTTGCTTGAAAGAAACTTAATCTCTCTCTCTCTCCCCCACATTCTCTTTAATGTAGGACATACTTTAGGCAATACAGAGATAGACTTGTTAGATGGATGGTTGGTGTCACACCTGCTAGTAGACATAATGTAGGAAGTGTTTTTAGACTAGCTAGAGGTTTTGATTAGCCTAGGATAGGAGGATTTGGGCATGATATGGAGAATTCTAGATGTGCATGAGTCGAGAAGCTTATTTCATCCATTCTCAAGACTCTTTTACCTCGAGTGTCTTCTTTTTGTGAGATAGTGATAGATTTTATAGCCAGTAGAGGAAGAGATGGAGTCTTAGAGCTGACTTGCTTGTAGAGAGTATGCCCTTTCATAGTTTAGTACTGGAGAAACCTCTTACTTTGTGGGATAGAGTTTATGGTTTGCATGCTGAGGTAGAAAGGACAATGCAAATTTCTCAGATTTGGACACATTTATTTCTTGTAGGGAGTGATGGTGAGACTATAAGTGACCCTTGTCCAGAGTCTACCAAGGAGGAGATACCTTGTGAAAAAATATTTATAGAAGTTAGATTTGTGTGTGTGTGTGTGTGTGTGTGTATGTGTGATTTGTTTGTCTGCTTGCTGCATGATAGTTGTTTTTTTGTTTGTGTGTTGGTGTGGTTTGTGTGCTTGCTTGTTGTTATATGGAGACAAATTAAAAGTTAACAGGAAGATAAATAAAAGAAAACTAAAAATTTAGTCTAGGACTATGTTGCTAGTGTAGTGTTGGCATTATAAATAGGTTTTAATTCAAAAGTATAGAAGAGTATTATAGACATGAGAAGTGATAGACGCAAAGAGGAGTGAGAAAAGTGAAGAGGTGACATTTATGACAATGTGCTTGATCAAGTGTATTTGAACCTTAATTTTCATTATGTTGTTCTTTTGTGTCAATGTATTTTAAAGAAAACTATTAGTTAGACTAGTTAAAAGATGTGTGAAGAGGTGACGTTTATGACAATGTGCTTGATCAAGTGTATTTGAACCTTAATTTTATTTATGTTGTTCTTTTGTGTCAATGCATTTTAAAGAAAACTATTAGTTAGACTAGTTAAAAGATGTGTGAAGTGTAACTAGAAGAGTGAGTGAGTGAAGGAAATGATTATGCATGTGTGTGAAAGAATGAATAAGAATGTATGTGTGAGTGATGTAAATGTGCATGTGAAAAGCCATATATGATTCATACTTCATGCTAGTTTCTAGAGTTAAATAGATTCTAAGGCTTGACCTTTCTTAGAGCTAGTATTAGTGACATGCTATGCTTAGGCTTTATTTTAGATATGGCGAGGGAGTAGGCCAAGATACTTAGGATACCTTTTAGGTGAATGGTTCATAGCTTATGTTCTAATGTCAAAACTAGGTTTTGAAGTAAAATTTTGAAAAAAGAGGGAAAATGATAGGTTTTTTTTAAAAAAGAAAGAAAGAAGAAATAAGAATAAAAATGAGAATCATAGGAAGATAACCATCGCCATCAAGATACTTGGCATAGGCTTTATGCATAAAGCTTTGTGCAAGCTTATGCATAGACTATGTTTTGTGCATTAATCTTGCATAAAGCTTTATGTGTAGGCTTTATGCATAAAGCTTATACATAGGCCTTATGCATAAAGCTTATGCATAGGCTTTATGCAAGCTCATGCGTAGGCTATATTTTGTGCATTAAACTTGCATAAAGCTCATGCATAGGCTATATTTTGTGCATTAAACTTGCATAAATCTTTATGCAAGCTCATGCGTAGGCTATATTTTGTGCATTAAACTTGCATAAAGCTTTATGTATATGCACTAATCCTCTCCTTCGCGGCCTGACATAAAGAGGCTTTATGTATATGCATAGGCTTTATGCAAGCTCATGCGTAGGCTATATTTTGTGCATTAAACTTGCATAAAGCTTTATGTATATGCACTAATCCTCTCCTTCGGCCTGACATAAAGAGGTAAGACCTCTTTTTCTTGGAGCTCTCAATGCAAGCTCTACGTTTATTGTATCCTTGGGTGCATAGACATTATGCATAAAGCCTATGTGCACATAGGCTTTATGAAGCTTTCATATAGGCTTTATGAAGCTTTATACATAAAGCCTATGCAAGCTTTATGCATAAAGCTTATGCATAGGCTTTTATGCATAAGCTTGCATATGCTTTATGCATAAATCTTATGCATAAAGCCCATGCATAAAGCTTATGCATAGGCTCTTTGCATAAAGCCTATGGACAAAGCTTATGCATAAATCATGCATAGGCTTTATGCATAAAGATTGCATAGGCTTTATGCATAAAGATTGCATAAGATTTATGCATAAAGTCTATACATAGCTTTATGCATAGCTATTTATGAATGTTTTATGTTTCGAGAAATTGACTCTTATGCATGTATTTGATTCGGGATATATGTATAGGCAATGTTGATCGAACCAACGTAGGACCCAAATGTCACGAACCTACTCAACATCATCAACCAATGTTATGGTGCACAAGCATGGATGTAGGTTTCACATACATAGGTATGTTTTATGACCCCTTTTCACATAAACAATATTTAGCCTTTGTATATTTTATGTCCCCTTTATGCATTTTGTAAGTCCATTCATGTATCCTTATGTGGAGGCCAACGTACCATCAAGCCAATCTACTCCATATGGCCAATCTACTCCATATGGCCAATCTACTCCATCTAGCCAGTTGACTCCATGGGGACAATCTACTTCATTGATAGGCCAGGTCCAAGTAGTGTAGGCCCATCATGCTATGGTTGTGATGAGCCTACACCACCAACGTTGACTAGACCCACCCCGCTCCCTTATATCTAGATTCACCAACACGAAAATGTAGGGAGTCTCGGAGGTCTTCTAGATGTAGTAGTGGGGGGGATCAGGGTGGTTTTTCTTTGGGAAAAGTAGCACTAAGTCTCCTAAGACATCTTCCCAATGGGGGGGTTCAACATTCGCTCATTTTGAGCCACCCCTGAGGAGAGCCATGCCACAGATCCATGAACCCTACCATATGGATGCCGAGATGGGGTACTCGTGATTGGATGGTAGAGGGAAGCAAGTCATCAATAGGATGCATGTACTTTTGCAAAATTGGAGTTTACAAAATCCTTTAAGAAGTGGAAAGTAGAAGTTGAGCTATCAAAATAATATGCTATTAATGTGCTCAAAACTTAGTTTCCTATTCCACATATGGGCCTCGACTTCTTGGATGATTGGATGAAGAGAGAATAAAGCTTGTCCTCTCTAATAGGAGAGAAAACATTAAAAGAGCGGCCAAGAACAACACAGAGAAGCCAAGTGTTTGTGCGCAAGAGGAGTGGAGGCATGCATGGAGCTTTGTGAGGAAGCATCAAAGTGCTTTTCAACAACAATAAGTGGCAAGTGCTTCAAGACTATAGAAGCGAGGAGCATCGCACTTTGGCTCGGGAGAAAAATCCTCCTTTATTGCTCACTTTGTCAGTGTCTATTTTACTATTCTCCTTTATTTAATCTAATTTGGTTTTAAACTATATTGTTCCCTTTAATCTATATTTTTTTAATTATTTTTTTAGAGAGACATTGTTGGGCATGACCCAACAAAAGAAGAGTATGATTATGGATATAGAGTAGCCTCCCATTCACAATTGTGGGCTTAGATATGTGTGGGCTTAGATATGTATACGAGGTGTATATTTGAATGAGTCTATTTTGGAAACTCGAGCTGACAAGGTGAGTAATACATAAGACCTTCTCTTATCTATGTGTTGGCTTTTATTATTTTATAGTTACCTTACTCTTATTTGCATGTATGTAGGATGAAGAGGAAGAGGAAAAGGAAGATCTGGACTATGAACGTGAAGTACACGAAGCAAGTAAAGATGAAGATGAGCCGAAGGAATCTGATGAAGATTCCGATTAGCCATCCCTTCCTTACTTTATTTTGAATATGGCCAAAAGATTTACCAGTCGAGCAATATAAATCATATTTTGTTCACCTGCATCCTTCCCAATTCTACTTTATTTTTCAAGTTTTACTCTTTGTATCAAAAACCAAAAAGAGTTGGGGCTGACTAGGGAGTCCTATGATGACTCCCCAATCTGCCCCAGTTTTTTTTTAATACAATGAGATCGCTCCTCAACACGAAAAATGGCAACGAAAATTCGCTGCTATTTTTGCTGCTAAGAAGTGATCCCGTTGTAACGAAAATAGTAGCGAAATAGGTCCGACATATCCTTGCCCTTGTAGTTATAAAAGCGCTGCTATTTTCGCTTTTCTAGACCCTCGACATTCTATTATAATGTCTCCACAACTCTCTCCCATTCTGTCTCCGTTTTTTTTATATAAATAATATGTGGTTATAGCCACGCACGGCTATACACACTCTCACAAATGCGGCTATATACGCAGCTATATGCGTGGTCATATATGCGGCTGTAGAAAGCTGCACGCACCTAGCCGCATGTATAGCTACACGAAGTTTTTTTTTTCATAAATGAATTCTTTTAAATTTGTGCGGCTTTGAACGCGGTTGTGCTCTTCGTTTGTTGTAGTGAAAATGCAAAATATGAGTTAATCCAAACAAACTCAAAACTTATTGGAGATATCTCTATGGACATCCTTGTAGAGAACTCTCAAAGTCAAAAAGAACCAAGCCTTCCACCATCAATGGAAGAAGAATCCTCCTCTGTAACTTGTGTAACTTCGTAAAATAATTGGTAAAGTCTCCTAAAATCAATACTTTAAGGACTAAACCTGAATTTCCTAGTTCTGCTAAATAGAAATGAAAACAAGCAAAGCACGAACAAGGAAGCACTGGTTTCTTAGTAATATACTATCTTGTTTTACATCTGTATGCGCTCTGTGTCTCACCTCATACGTAAGTCTTGTTCATCTATATGTGCACCCCGTGTCTCACCTCATACATGTAAGTCTGATTCATTGCAAAGCTGAGCAGGACTGTGACATCTACGCAATTGAGATACATCACTAGGCTACGAGAATGCAGCAAAGAAGGATGTTCATTTAAATACATGCACAGAATTAAAGCTAAAAGCGGTAGAACGAATCAGTATAGTGCAGCGTCGAGGCACTAAGTGTGTTAATAATTGCCCCCCAGTGGAAGGAAAGATACGACGACGCCACTCTGCAAAGTACGCTAAGGCATGTATGCAAACGATCGTGCCCCTCTCTCTGTATCTCTCGAAACTGAACCATCCCCTTACGCTCTAATAAGCTCATTATTTATACAAAAGAGCCTCTTTGTATACATGCACAGAAGTTAAAACAGATAATTTGATGATAATCTCTGCTTAATTACAAACTGGGGGTTATGTGATCAAGGCTTTCTTTCCGGGTGCGTCTGCAGCCTTCATGGTTTCTGCAATGATCTTCTGTGCGAGCCTGCTGCTGGCCTCCACCCTCATGCTATCGGTTGGATCAACCTTCTTGTAAAGCTTCTTGAGCTTGATCTTCTGGTATCTAGCCTTGAAGAACTGCGCGAGCCCCATAACTAACACAGTAGTAATAGAGCGATATAAATAACTAGCAGAATAGTGGGTGTTTTCTGTTCTTTTAGTAAGAAGGTTGAACTGAGGAGGAGGAGGGGGAGGAGGGGGAGGAGGAGAGCATTGAGCAAACTCTAAAGTGAAGAAGTGTAGGCAGCGGGCACGTGGGGGTCGAGAGTTAGCAATAACTAAATACGTAGCCCTTCACTTGATGAGCGTGGATAAATAGTAGCCATAGCCATAGACGTCCTTATATGAGTGTGGATAAATAGTAGCCATAGCCATAGACGTCCTTATATGAGTGTGGTCAAAATTGGCATCGTGCAAGTGCACTTTCTAAGCACTTCAATGCTCCCTAGCCATCATCCACCTGCACTTTCTAAGCACTTCAATGCTCCCTAGCCATCATCCACCTGCACTTTTTAAGCACTTGAATGCTCTCTAGCTACGTCCTCGCTCAATGAGATTTTGAGATCTTTTCAACTTTTTGAATTTCACTACATTGTTCCCACTCTACCTTGAGTCCTACATTGTTGTCATCGTCGTCCTCCTACATTGTAGTCGTCGTTTAGTCAATAAGAGTTCTTGGTCTTTGGGTTGGGCCAATGGGTTATGAATGCAACTTTCGTAAGTATTACCTACTTTTTAATATAAACATCATCGTACTAAAAGATGAAGTGATATGATTTGAGATCAGTCTTCAATAGAAATACTTTTCAATTGTCATGCATTGATGAAGTTATCTCATGGGTTGTGCTTGATAGCAATCTACGTTTTAGTGAGTTGTATGTGTAGATTATGTTTTCAAATGCCTTTGTGTGTAGCTATAAACCTTGTTTAGTATGCTCTTTTATAATGATTGAGCAAGTAAGAGAAACCCTTGAATTTGAAGGATGATCCCTAAATTTCATTTGAAGGGATCATACAAAATTTGCCATGTAGGGTACCTTTTATTTTGCCCTTATTTTAAAGCTCCCCTCCCCCTTCTTGTTGGGTGCCCCCACTTGGAGGGTTCTCTAGTTGTTTGCACCATGCTATTTAATTCCTCACCAATTGAGAGAGTACACATCTCTTTGAAGATTCCAAACATGAGCTAACTTGCAAATAAAGTGTGAGTTGTTATAGGCTTTTTAGAGAACTTGAAAAATATATACATATTTGTTCTACTCAAATATCTCAAAGTTTATTGATAAAAAATTTCAATTCACAAGTCATAGTATCTTAGCCCAAAAAAGAGATTAATAGATTATTAATCTAACTCATTTCATGTAACTATTATTTTTGTAGATGGAAAGAGAGAGAGAGAGAGAGAGAGAGAGAGAGAGAGAGAGAGAGAGAGAGAGAGAGAGAGAGAGAGAGTCCATCGTAGAGTAACCCCAGTAGTAGTGTAGTGCACCCCCATTGAACTTCCAATTTAAGAATAATTCTAGCATTTTAATTGGTTGAAGAACTAAAAGTGTGTTTCATTACTAGCTTTTGTTGGTGCACTTATGTAGGTACCAAGGTTCACTAAAAACCTTAAAGCTTTTCAATGCTCTTGCAAATTTTTGGGCTCTACCTAAAATTTCTATTTCTAAAAAATCTAAAGCTTAAAAACCGATATGTAAAAAAAGGAAACCCGCCTGTAAAGTTGATGTGATGACAAGTGTTTACTGAGATAATTATGCTAGTTATAGATTTTATACATGGTTGTATACATTATATGAGGGATTTACATGTTTTTAATTAATATAGCCATGCTTTAGATGTAAAAACATTTTCAAGAGAGATTTATCATATGAAAACTAAATGAGTAATTTAAATGTTTTTATTAATATAGCCATGCTTTAGATGTAAATACATTTGCAAGATTTATGATATAAAAACTAAAGTCTTCATGCATGAGATTATTTAATCTACCATGAAGCTTGAAGTGTTTAATATCAAACATACTCCCTTTAAGTAATCATGTGTATTTGAACTCATAAATGTAAACTTATATCTTTGATTACTCATTTAGCTTTGTAAATTCCAACATTAGTAAAGTTTGTAAGTTGAGAATTAAAAAAATAAAAGTATAATATGAATTTTACCATTAAAAATTTATGACATTGTTTTTTCAAAGTTTTAAATAGTAAAATTTTAGGGAGCACTAGACCCTATGGATTTTAAATTTTAATATTTTTTTATTAGAGATAAAAATAATGTTTATAAGTGGACCCAAGTAGGTAGATGAATAGCCTTGAACCAAGATTACAAGTCCACAAGTAGGTAAATAAATGGCCTTGATCATGAAACCTTTTCAAATACTTCTTCAATCCTATTAATAGCATCCAAACCCCTCTACCAAATCCAAAAACCTTTTTAAAAACACATGCTCTTAACTGGGTTTCTTTACTATATGTTCAAAGAGGGCCGGAGACACATCATATTTTTTCAAGGTCTCAAAATTACCCACCAATCACTAAGGTCTTCTTTCTACTAGTACAGGCAATCTAGAAAAGTAAAATTCATGTATCATCAACTCAATACATATTTTTTCTTATTCATTTTATTTAAATGTTCAGTTGGAATGGTAAAATCTAGTTTGATAATTTAAAAGTGCCAATAAAATAGAATTGTAGCAATCAAAGGAACTTAATGTGGTGAGAGTAAAATACATTCTAGAATGTACCTTGACCTTAAATGTGAAAACCTATAAAGTATCTTGACCTTTATTACACTCTTGAGCCTCACTCATTATTGAAATTTATTCAATGTATAATGTCTTTTACAACATAATGAGTATCAAAATGGCAATAATGCCTAGTTTATCCTTCAAACATTTAAGCATTGATGAAAAGGTTTTCTCAAAAAATAAATAGGTGAATTGTTGTCTTTAACTCTAATGTTATTAGAATAAACATGGAAGGAAGAAAAATAGTACTAAAATTAATAAGGTTTCTTTCTTTTTGACTAGGGATGAGTTTTGTTTTCACCCCTATTCTTTCAATAGACATACTTACTCACATTTATGTGCCTTTTCTAAAACAATTCCTAAATTTTGACCATTATTCAAAAATAATTATCCCAAAAAACTACTATGGCTCAATAACCATTAAATGGTTCTTACTGTAACATCAAGGTAGGTGCAAATTTCACAAGTAGCCATAATTTAAGGACTTAATGTCGATCATGAGCCATGGGTGAGTAAAAACCCTAACATGGTTGATGGAAACAAATAGAACTTGATAAACTTAAATAGAAATAGGTGTATGATTGATCTAATAATGTAGAAGTCAAGGTAAAGCGGGATAATGAAAGCTTGGAGAAAAATGGATTGGCACTCAAAAGGTCAAAATCTCTCTCATTATGTCATTAAGTGACTATGACAATTGTAGGCGAGCATTCAAGTGCTTAGAAAGTTGAGCATGCACTTGCTTGATGACAATTTTGACCATGTTATATGTAACTACATGTGGAGTTTGCATCTCTACTATTTATCTCATGAAAATAACATGCCTTCATTTTCAAGGGGTTGATTACCCCCATTATTTTATTTCAAGGGTAAAATATGAACCATCATTTTTCACTTAAAATTTAGAAGGGCACCCTTTAAGGATTTTACAAAATGAAGGTTTTTTTTTTCAAGAGAAAGTTGGCACCATTGTGTGAAGGGGAAGAACCCCATGAATTTTTCCAACATAATGTTCAAAAGTAATGGCTAGGGTGTAGGTAGAGATGACATCCAAAGAGCATTCAAGTGCTAGGAAGAATGCACTTGTATAGTATAAATTTTAATTACACTTACATAAGCATGCACTTGCATAGTATAAATTTTAATTACACTTACGTATAAGCATGCCCACCACAGCATGCAAACTTGCACTATTTCGCTATTAGTTATATAAAACTATTATTCATGTTTATTAGTAGTTCTTAATATCTAGATATTAAGATCAAGCTAAAGAATCTCGATCAGAAGGTTTTTCCACCCTTAGCATAAGAGTGGAGGATTGGAGAAACCTCACATAAAAAATATGAAACATACAGATAGAGTTAGAAAGAAACTCCTTACCACATACCCCAAATTGAATAGACACTTATTATCAAATTATTTGTATTGACTTCTATCTAAATGCACAAAATATAAAAAATAGACTCTTTTTCACCTATTTATTTTCTAAGATCATTGGAAAATTATGGGATGATTTCCTAGAGAATTGGAGGTAGTAGCTTTAATATATATTTAACATTTTGGTCTGTGATAGTTTCTTTGATTATGTCTTCAAAATCCTTTGAGAAAATTTTATTCTTGACCCCCCATCCTTCTTTCACACATGTTATTGGTAGCAGTGTATTGTATGATTTATAGTTTGTGAAGTTTGTAGAGAGAGAGAGAGAGAGAGAGAGAGAGAGAGAGAGAGAGAGAGAGAGAGAAGCTCATGAGTGTGGTTATGGATGACATGCCAAAATGAAACCTCCACACCTATGCTAGTGGCATGATTGGTGTGAGGTTATGGTTGGATAATGTGGGTGGTTTACAAGCTATTGTGGTTACTAGAGTTCTGGCATAGTTATAACACCAACTTATCTAGTCAGGTTCACGGTATAGAACTTGCATGTTTTCGTAGTAGATTGATTTCCCTTATAGTTTGTACTCTTATCTTTAGGTTATGGTTGTAGAGAAGTGAAGAAGACATTGGAAAATCTAGCCATCGATCTCTCTCTTGTGTGCTTATCTATTCTTGTGTGTGTGTGTGTGTGTGAAAATGTTTTCTTACAAAGGAGCTCAACCTCACCCTCTCCTCCACATTCTTCTCATGGTATCAAATCGTAGATTCACATAATGACCTCAAGAGGTAAGCAAGAAGTAATCAAAGGAAGTGGTACATGAGTAAAGGCAACTCTATCTATTTCCCTTTGATTTAAAACCAAATCTCTCAAGGTAACTGTTAGTAAAGAATAACAACAATAAGCACAACAAGAGGGAACACTTTCATATCTTGGGGAGCCCCTCTTTGGTCTGATTCAATAACACATTACATATGTTTTTAGCCATCTAGAGTCATTTTGGACCACTTTTGGCATTGTAAGGCTTTTGTACATACTCTACAAAAGTGTTACAGTGATAGATTTTAGTTGTGCCATAGTATTTTGGAGCGTGTTGTTTTACACAAAATGTTGTGTGAAGTGATTGATTTGAAGTGCCTATATATATTTTGGAATGTGCACATGTATTGTAAATGCAATGTTGATGTCATTAGTTCACATAAATTCATTGTTATAGTACCGATGTAATTATATATGTATTTATCAAGCAGATTATTAGAGATTATAGGATTATTGTAAAAGTTTATAGCAAGATCTACTTTCCCTCTTAATCCTAGGAGTGTAAGATTTTTTCTCTTGAGCATGGATAAAGAGTCTCCCTTGGCAAAAACCACGTATAGGAGGTGATGCTTGCATAACTTGTCTTCCTATTAGGATCCCTTGAATATTTTTCATTGAAAAAACTTTATCAATAAAGTGAGCCTCTTGTTCAATATCTGTTGATATTCTAAATAACCCTTTGGTAGTTGAACAAGTCATCAAATATTGTTGGAGCGCTTGAAACACTTTTCTCCACTTGCTCCATCAATCATCATGGATTCCTCACCACTAGTTTCACTTAAATGTAGACCTCTCTAGACAAACACACTTTCCCGTATACTTGCCAAAGGACCAAACCTAATACTCCTTTGGTAGGAAGATCCTTGGTTTTCATGCACTATCTTCTTAAGCAACTTTGTCTCCCAATATCTTCATGGATCTCAAGTGCATGAAAAGGTATCCTAGTAGGCTAATTTTTAATTTCTTAAAAAATAATATTTTTTATAAACCTTTGGTTACCCAAAGGTTGAGTTACTCTCACTATGTGACTAACTCTAGTTTTTCACATCCAGTTCTTGTACTTATCCTTTAATTTCAAGCTATATGTAACATCATTTTTCACTTAAAATATGGAAGAGCGCCCTTTAAGAAATTTTCAAAATGAAGGTTTTTTTTTTCAAGGGAGAATCTATTGGCACCATTGAACACCATATTAGATAAAATGGGAAAAAACCCCATTTCCAGATTGGCCCATTTTTAAAGTTTTTTAAGGGTTTTTTTCTTTCCCAACAAGAAATTGGAAAATCATCTATTAGTAAAATGTTCAAATCAATGTTTTTATAGAACTTGTCTCTTAGTCTAGTAAGGGAAACATTACTAAACAAGATTTGGTTTGAAACAAGCACTTGAAAACTCAAAGGTGAGAATAAGTATAATAATGGGATGTTAAGAATGTCCCTACTAGGGCCATTCTACATCTACCATGCCTGCCATATTATTGAATGGCCCTTGGGTCATTCTACCACACACAATATTTCTTGAATGTAGCATAAAGGACATGGAATGGCTCTAGGGACATTCTGTATCCAATGTAGCAAAAGAGTATGGAATGGCCCTAGGGCCACTCTACCATGCGCATTGTTTTTCTTGTAAAGTGCAAGGATTTCTAGAATGGCCATAGGGCCATTCTACCATGGGCATTGTGCTCTAGTGGAGCAGCACAAGGTGTGTTGAAGTGCCCTAGGGCCATTCTATAATGCTAGCAAACAAGACACGTAGAACTTAGAATGTGATCCACAGGAGGTAGACAGGTACTCACATTAAAATAAAGAGTCATCCCAATCAAACAACCATCAACCACCCCCACCCATCCATCAAACCTTCCGATCAAACTTTAAGACAGATGTTGGCGTAGAGCCATCAGGCATGCCAGGTGTTGAGCATCCAATAGCAGAGCTAACTGGTGTGGGACCCAAGAACATGGCCAAAGAACATAGGCTGACAGTAAAAAGCCAGTATACTTACAGCCATCACAAACGACAGTGCACATGTGCACCTATTGTTATCATATGTACTTTATTGTAACATTTTGATAACAAAATTATTCCTGTAATAGTAAGAGCAATAGCTAGATAAAGCAAGAAGAAGGTCCTTCTAAGATAGCAAGAAAGAAAGCAGTTATCACTTAGGGGATAGATATATAGAGGGATAGAAGAGAACAGTAGGGAGACAGAGCTAGTTAGAAGCAGAATAGCATCGTACAAGTTTAATAGGAATATAGAGCGCTTGAGCATTATGCATTGTGTAGTGTCTGAGTGAGTGAGTGAGCTTCTGTAGTTCTGTGTGCATTCTCTGTTAGGATAACAGCTCATGAGTTCTGAACCCATTGGGCTTAGGCATTGATAGAATTACTCCTAAACCAGTGGTGACTATCTTGCCCATCGGATTGATCATCGACATGAGGGTGCACCAGAAACAAGTAAAGAAAAGGATTATGAAAGACAAGTACTCTCACCTTGAGAAGAAGAGAAGTTGAGTTTGGATGGCATTAAGCTTACGTTGCAAAGTTGATCTACAAGTTTAAACAAATATCTATGTTATTAAATCACGTATGTATTAATCTAATGCTTAAACTTTATGCACAAGCTTAATGTAAAAACTATATACATATGGCTTTATGCATATGGATTACTCTTATTCTTATGCATAAAGTATGGACAAGCCATGGAAATCATAGGAAAGCCTATGCAATCCATGGGCAAGCATAGGCAAGCCTTTGCAAGAATGGTCAAGCATAGGCAAGACTATGTAAGCCATGGGCAAGCCTATGCAAGAATGGGCAAGCATAGGTAATCCTATGCAAGAATGGGCAAGAATAGGCAATCATAGGCAAGCCTATGCAAGCCATGGACAAGCCTATGCAAGCATGGGCAAAAATAGGCAAGCCTAATGCAAGCCATGAACAAGCCTGGGCAAGCCATAGGCAAAAGCATGGGCAAGCCATGGGCAATAAGTTTAAAAAAAGATTTAAAAAAGATGAGAGGTGCCGCATACCTTGTAGGCACTCACAATAGTTGAGTATGGAGGTGCCTATATGCAAGCCTTCTTCTTCAACCGCTCTCAATCTAGGCAAAAACTATACAAATAAGTTAGTTTATAAGAATAGGCAATCATAAACATGTACTAATTAGTATACACTATAAGATTAATCTACACTAATTAATGTACTCTCAAAACTCTTTTTACTCCCCACACCATGCTAGTGACACCCTAATATTGATCATTAGGTTTTTGTACATGGGAATAAGATTAATCTACACTAATTAATCTACTCTCCAAACTCTATTTAATCCCCACACCATGCTAGTGAAACCCTAATATTGACTATTAGGGTTTTGTGCATGGGGCATAATATTAATCTACACTAATTAATCTACTCATCAAAATTTCTTTACTCTCCAAGCCATGCTAGTGAAACCCTAATATTTACCATTAGGGTTTTGTGGTTACATAAGGTTTCATTAGTGTAGAAATTGGTTTGTAACTTTCCATGTTGTACCTCGAGCAATGCTTTAATGTACTTTGATGCAATGAACTAGGGTTGGCAACTCAAAGCATGGAGTGACAACACGGGTGTAGGAGCACCATTTGTGAGCAAAGAGAAGGGAAAGGTTTCTATGAAAGCTTGATAGCTTGTAATCTTGATTAGTATGAGCTAATTGTGATTAGTAATTCACATTGGCCTATATACCATGGCCCCTTTTCACACACACTTATTATTGTCCACTCTCCTTGGCCTTTGGCCCATAACCTATGTCCCCTACTTACTCTTGGCCCCTTGGCCTATTCCAACTTATGCTTGACCCTTGGCCTACTATGTACACTTCCCATGTGTCACCACTTCATTATAGACCATGTTTCGTCCTTGAAACATGCACAAAGTAAAACCATATTATTAATGGTTTACATAAGCATCAAGATGAGCCACTTCACACTTCTTTGCCAAATCTATCCAAGAGAGCATGATTTGAGCCTTTGAGGCCTCCAAAATCTATCCAAGAGAGCATGATTTGAGCCTTTGAGGCCTCCAAAATCTATCCAAGAGAGCATGATTTGAGCCTCCAAAACTTCATGTAATGCTCCCCAACTCATTGTCGATCATTTACTAAGAAGTGTACATGCCAATGGCATCTGTTTGAGCCTCTCTTATGACTCATAATAGTAAATTACAACAAGACATTTTTCACTATTTTGACTCAAAAATCCACCTCGGATGCATCCAAAAGATGTTCCATCCCCTCCAACATAGAGGCAGGCTACCATGTTGCTTCATCTTGAGGTAAACCTTTCCACTTGATAAGGTATTCACACAAAATACGATTGCGTAACACCTTCTCTCTTTCCCCAAACACCTTCTCAAGAATGTACTCTACCATGCTATCTTCACTCATGGGTGGAAGCTCATCCAATACTTGCACCTCCGGCCCAACACATGCCTTCAAATGTGATACGTGAAAGACATCATGTACCCTTGTAGTATATGGTGTTGGTGCTACCTTTGAGAGATCTATATTGCGTTTTAGGTATCCTCAAGAACACAAAGTCCCCTTCTTTGAATTCCAATGGTCTTTGATGTGCATCTTCATAATGCTCCATCTTCTCTTGAGACTTCTTGATGTTGTCTTTGCATGTTCGTAAAAGAATTTCCATTCTTTCCACTTCCTCCCTTGCATGTGGGTTTGCATTTTCTTGCTTGAATGCTATGATCAGTACATGTACCTTGTAGCAATACATAACCTCAAAAGGTGACATTCCAATGCTACTATGATAGGTGCTATTGTAGGCCAACTTCATTGAATGCAACCAATCATTCCATGCATCTATTTTGTAGCAATAATGCCTCAAGTAAGTATCAAGACACTTGTTGACCCTCTTGACTTGACCATCAGTTTTCAGGTGATAGGCCATGCTAGGAGAGTCGATTTGGTACCCATGCTATCAAACAATGTACGCATGTGCCCATGAACTTCACATCTCGATCACTCACTATCTGCTCTGTGGCAGACCATACAACTTGAACACATTTTCCATGAATTGGTGTGCCATCAGAGATGCCAAGTGTCTCACTTTTGTTGGTACAAAATGGAAAACTTTTGATCGATCAACCCTCTTGGTAGAAGGCAAGCCGGTAATGAAGTCCATAGAAATATGTGTCCATTTTCCCTTCAAAATAGGTAAGAGTTGAAGCAAACCATCGGGCTTGTGTGGGATCCTTGTTGAGTTAACAGAGTTGACAAGGCATACAAACATACTCTTTGTCAACTTCCCTCCATCGACCTTTCCAATGAAAGCTCTTCCTTATGGCATCATAGGTTTTGAAGAAATCCAAGTGTCCACCATTTGCATGTTTCCTCAGCACTATGGGCTTAAAGGACAGTTGTCAAATTAGCTTACTGAGTTTTCACCTTACCGTCTTGTTTGTGGGAAAGAGGCTATGATGCCCATTGAAGTTGAGATTCCCAGTTTTTACAGTTTCTTCTGAAGCATCAAGATAGTGGTGTAGATGAATATAAAGAGAGATTGCTGGATCTTCAAGAGTTGCAGTTAGCTAGAGAAGAAGCCTTAGACCATATATTCTACTAGCAATAAAAGAGCTAAGCATTTCAATGAGACTTTCAAGGAAAAAGGTATCAAAGAAGGAGACTTGGTGCTGAGATACAACAAGTTGGACAACACCTTCCATACCAAGTTCCAGATTAAGTGGGAGGGTCCTTTCAAGGTTGTACATATATATGAAAATGGTACTTACCAGCTAGCCGACTTGGACGACCAGCTCCATTCTAAGAGAGTCAATGGTTACAAGTTGAAGCCATATTGGTGTAGAATTATAACAATTCAGAAAGATTCAGGGCTGTTGGATGTTTGAGCTAATGCAGCAGATTTATGTTGGGATTTGGATGTACTTTTCTTTGAGGATTGTCTTAAGTGAGCCAACAGGATATGGTTAAGCATGAATTCTCTAACAATGGGGGTTGTGAAAACTATGATAGGTTTTTTTTTTTGTGCTGAAAGAAAATACCCAATAGATATGTCCACCCCACCCCAAGAAAACAAAATAAATCATTGATGTATGGTTAGAAACCTTAGGAAAAGATAACTGCTGTGTGGCCACTTTCCAGAAATGAAAATTAGCCATTATCATTCCAACCAAAAGAAGAAAAGAACACTTTTATGTAGAAGAGGGGAGATTGTGAAGAGAAGGGCAATAGTTGCGAGAAGCAGTGGAGAGAATATTGGATTGTGTGTGAGCTAGACATTGATAAGAGAGTTGAAAGGGAGCAAAGAAGTAAAGGGAGTCAAAAGTAAGCTATGAAAAAGCCAAGAAAAAGAGACGCGCTTGGGTGAAGCAGTTCACTGGAAGTTTGTTGTGACTGTTTTGTTTGAGAAAACAATGACACAAGTTTTGTTGGTGGTTGTCTGCAGAGTGTAGTTGCAGCTATGGTTGTTGATTCTTGTTCTTTGCAAAGTTGAGAATATAGGGTTTTTGTTGGGATAATTGGGTGGAAGTCCCTTGGTTTTGTGGTGCTTCTCTCTTTTATGTTCTATCCCCAAATCTTAGGGGTGTTGAGATTGGTTCAGTTATACACACACACACACACACACACATATATATATACACACACACACAAGGGTAGTCTGATTGTATTGGAATGATGAAATCTTATGCTTTGGTTTTAGTTGTGTTGTTTTAATAGAGTTTATTGGGAAGAAAAAATTGTGAGTGAAGAGCTGACTTGTGTTAAATTAGATCTGTGGTGCCAGTTAGCTTATGTTTGAGTCATCAAGCTGTGAGACAGAGGTAGGTTGGTCACCTGACAATCAAAACTATTCAGACATCAGTCTGGGTTGACAATCAAAACTATTCAGACATCAGTCTGATAGGCTAGGGCATCACTAGTTGTCTAGGTGTAAATTGAAGGTTGTGTTTGGTCAGAAAAGAGAGATAGGATCAACTGAAGCCCAATAAGAGTCAATCATTGTGTTGAAGAGGAAAGTTTTGAGTTGGGTCTGATAGTAGTCAGCTATCAACAGTCAGGTAGAATTAAAGAAGAAGGTATTCCTGAGTCAGAAGACCATCAGTAACTATGAGTGTAGAGAGGTGAGTCCTAGTGGGGTTTGAGTTTTTGGACGACGGCTTAAGAGGGTCAGTGAACATAGAGGAGAGGAATTTTGATGTAGTTAGGTAGAACAGTCAGAATATAGGCAATTGGAGTCAACAAAGAGTCTTTGGTGTGGTATCTCTTTGAGATTAGAGCAGATTGAGAGTCAAGGAAGTTCAGAGGACATGTAAGATAAGATTTCTACTTGAGAAGAGACAATTAGGTTGGTTGGGTCTATTTCGGACAGTTGGGTCTGTTAAAGCCAATTCGGTTTTAGAAGGGTGTTGGCTATGTGTCAGCAAGGAGTCCAGGTAGGTCATGGGGTTGTGGATACAAGGTTAGTTAATGCTGGAAGATTGTAGAGGATCCTAGTAGAAACATTTTGGAAGGAAATGAGTATCATTCAAAAGCAAATATACTATCAACATCTTATCTATATGTATCAGTTGAGAATATTTATGGGGTTAGTTGTCAACTGAGGTCGATTGAAGGGTTATAAGGGAAGATCAGGGCCATTGGATATTAGAACTGACCTAGGAGGATGTTTGGAGGAGAAATCCATATAGTTTGATGAGTTTGGAGTGTGCTCATGTGCCACCTGTGTTAGCTAGAGATCAAGGGATGTCAGATGAGTATACCGGTGCCTTCATTTGGTATTTGTGAGGGGTTGTGGTGCTAGGTGGCAGTTCCCTCCTTGTGGTGGTGTGCTTCAAACCGACAATAGAGGGAGGTCCCCTCGACACATCAATATTGGTGGTGTAGGCTTATCACAACCATAGCATTATGTGATGACTGGGTTATAGCCTCTACTACACCACCAATAGACACACAAGAAGAAAATATATAAGGATCAGAACTTGGGGACACTAAGATCCCGGCTCAAAAGGTACCAATAAGCTAGAAACTTATCCTCCAACCTCTAGCTAACACTGATGGCACCAACACCTCTACAACCTTCAATCTAGATAAGTTGATACCTTTAAATGTCCTCCCAAATCAGATCTAACTCCTAAGTCCTTTGATCTGCAACCTAAATGCCTCATCCGACCACCTCTAACACAGAACTAATCAAATTCTGACTGTAGTCTAGAACGCATGCCTGCTTTACGAACCCCTGTTAAAACATGTCTGCATGACCCTCAAAATTTCTTCTGATATCATCAAACTTCAAATACTTGCCTTGTATCTTCTCTAAATCTGTCAGTACTCCTTAGTTGCCTTGTATCTTCTCTAAATCTGTCAGTACTCCTAAGTTAGCTCCCTGACACTAATTTGACCTAGCTAGCTGGAAACTAATTCAAAAGACTGACACAGAATCCGATCCGAAATGGGTCCTCCTAGCTCTCTTTTTGTCCTCCAGGTTCTGCTAATCTCTATCCTCCAAATCCAAAACCTCATTGATCACCTTCCTTATGCTCCGCACACCATCTGCTAATCTTCTACACAACAATCTAACTAGTCTAGACATATACTGATTCAGCTACCCAGTCGACTTTGCTACCTTAGCTAAATCATAAACTCTCTCTTTTTGGTCCACTCTCCCTAAACCTTAGGCTGCTAAATCATAAACTCTCTCTTTTAGCTAAATCATAAACTCTCTCTTTTTGGTCCACTCTCCCTAAACCTTAGGCTGCTATAATTTCATCAAGATATGACATCAAAGACTCTTTGCTGTCCACAATTGACTGGTCTTTTGGAATTGATTTCTGATAGCTGATGGTGGCTGACTACTAACTTAGCTGGATCAGTCTTCCTTTTCTCTCAGTCTTTTAACACCTCTAATCCCTCTAAACATTCAAGCCACACAAGATTTTAGTCCTAAAGGCATTATGTTGATCTCAATGAACTCGTAGAGCTGACTCTGAATGACCAATCAAATCACAAACTCGTATGTCTAACTGCTGACTTCTGTCAACCTCCTGACTATCAGTCTCAACTCCTAATTACTTCCCTTGAATCCAAAAGGATTATAACAACCTTTCTGATCCTCTAAATGCATAGCTGACTATAGCTAACACTCTTTTGACCCCATCTGACTGTATTCTTTCAACAAAAGTGGATTGTTTAAGCTATGAGTCAGCTTTGACTCTCAGAACGTCAGACGCACTCACATAATTGTTCCAACTTAACAAAGTCAATCAAAATTACACAAACCAACCTCCATATCACAAATTCTCATCAATCACTGCTATTAACCACTCCGGTTAACATGACCTATCGTGCAGCTACTACGCCCCTTTTGTAACTTATCTTTTTGTAACCGTGCAATGCGCTGATTGTATATGATACATGGGATGATTGAGCTTACGACATGTGTAATGCCGGTCATGAGGAAGTGATGTACATAGAGCTAGTAAAACTAGGAGGACTAGTTTTATGCCCCCACTTGTAATCGGGTGGCCGGACATTATAAATATGAGCTCATGTATATAAGACATTTCATGAAATATGAAAAGGGATGATCCCATTTGTCTCACTTGAGTTTTCCTTCTCTCTCTCTTCCTCTCTCATTTGAGCTTATGGTTTCTTGCTTTCTTGTGTGGTTGTTTGCTTGCCTTGATTGTTGGTGTATGTGAGTAGGAATGGTAATGTTCTTCTCTCTCCTTCTTTACCTTCTCCTTTCTATTTACCATGTCTTAATTTCATACTAGTGGCATGAGGTAGAGGTTGAGCTTTCCATAGCTCCTTCCCTCTTGGTGTGGAGTGAGCCCCTAGCGGCTTCACATCGAGGAGTTAACCCTCATAGGGTTGGCCAAGTGCTATCCACCCACCGAATTCGACTCTTTCATGCATCTTTATCTTCTCTTTTCTCTTGTGTATGCAAGGTAGCATGTTATTCCTTAACAATCATGACATAGATACAAGCTTTGAGCTCATCTCTCTTCATGAAAACAAAGACAGACTATCTCAACACCCCTCTGAGACATAGGTTCCAACATATCAAGAGAACAAAGAGAGACTATCTCAACACCCCCCTAAGACATGGGTTCCAACATATCAAGAGAACAAAGTAAAAACTTGGGGGTCTTCCACTTATAAACCCCAACAACTATTCAAAATACAATGAACCTGCAACAACCACAAACTGCAAGCCTTCCCTAAATAGACACAATTTAGCACTCAACTGACTACCAATAGCAGCAACAATTGAGCAAGAATTGGACTAAATCATGTCTCTAATAGAGTCACCACACAAAAATTGAAGGGAAACCTCCTCCAACTGATTATCTGGTCCACAGTACAATCTCTACTCTGATTTATCCGAGTTCACCTTCGCTACACTGAACTTAACTCTACAATCATCGAATACTATAAGACCTTCAATCTGTGTATTCTCTTCACTGTAGTCACTCACATCTCTACTCTTCACTCTCTTGCTTCTCTTCTTTTGTCCTCCTTCTACTCTCATTGTCTACTCTTATGAAAATCTTATCAATTTTCCCTTCTTAGGCTCGTCCACCTCGCTGCCTTCTGGATTATTGTGTTACCAATTTTCCACAATCACCCATACACCTTCTATTTTCATTTTTTTGCACTTGTTCTTATCCACTCTGGTCACCACGCTGCTTCTGCCACCTAGGATCCATGTCATCCATCTTATGTATATTATATGTTCCCATATACCATGTTTGTTCTCAGCTCTAGGCTCCTCTTGAAAAGATGCAGGGGGGAAGAGAGCTTGAGCTCTTGCAAGCACACACACACTCACAAAACCCTAATAGAGAACACACAAGGTGAGAGGCTGAAAATCTTCTTCTTCTCTACCCAACACTCAACACACCATATACAAGATAAGAGTACACAATAATATGAAAGGTACTCAACCAATACATACACGGGTTCTCTATAGTGTGAACCCGACTAAATGAGCTGGCGCTATAACTATGCCAGTCTCTAGAATGGCTTTCACACAGCCTGTCATCCCACTGGCTGCATATCTCCCATGATCTCACCAACCATGCCAGTGGTGTAAGTGTGGGGCCTATCCCCCACCACAGTGGCCACCGCCTCACTAGACGAGCTCGATATCTCAACACTCCCCCTCGAGCTCAACTCCATCTCATGTACACCAAGCGAAGCCCTGAATCTGTGGAGTTTCTCTGTACCCAATGCTTTGGTGAAAATGTCAGCTACGTGATCCTCTATGCTGACATAAACAAGGTCAAGGTCTCCTGCCAAGACCACCTCTCTGACGAAGTGGTAGTGGACCTCTATATGCTTCGTACGAGCATGAAAGACTGGGTTCCTGGCCAACTGTATACTGCTAATGTTGTCACAGAAAATGACAACTTGTCTATCCACTGATAGACCCAAATCTGCAAGTAGCTTTCTCAACCAAGCTACCTCACATGCTGCCATAGCTCTATCACCATGTCTCACATACAATGAGAAATCTGCATTGGCTACATGAAAGCCAATAGTGACAAGATATTCAGAAATCTTGTCAGACCATGCTCTTGGTGCTTGCTTTAAGCCATACAAGGCTTTCTTCAACCTGCAAACATGTTCGGGGTGACCCTCATCCTCATAACCAGGTGGCTGCAACATATACACCTCTTCTTGCAAATCCCCATACAAGAATGCATTCTTTACATCCATCTGATGTAAACACCATTGCTTTGATGCAGCCACTGCTATCACAACTCTCACCATTGCCATCTTGGCAACTGGGCTGAAAGTTTCCTCATAATCAATCCCATATGTCTGCGCATATGCTTTGGCTACCAATCTAGCCTTGTACCTGTTTATGCTTCCATCACTGTTATGTTTAACTTTGTACACCCACTTGCATCCAATGGCTTTCTTGCCTTCAGGCAATTGCACTAAATCCCAAGTCTCATTTCCATATAGTGCATCCATCTCCTCATCCATAGCTTTCTCCCAACACACATTTCCAACAGCCTCATCAATGCATGTGGGCTCAACAACCTGCACAACCTTTGCCATATATGCATAGTGATGTGCCACATAACCATCATAAGTAAACCTCTGCACAGGGTTCTTCACTCTACCAGATCTTCGCAGCTTTTCATTCATGGCTTCCATAGCCTTCTTTACACCAGGTGTTCTCATGGGCTGGGATCCCAAGCTCCTCATCAAGGCTCATATCTGAGCCACTAAACATGAGAATGCCCTGCAGAAATGTCAGGCATACCAAGGGGCTCAACCACTTTCTCTTTTCCTTTACGTGATGTAGTAATCACATTTGCAGGGCTGGTATTATGACGTAGCCTGCCACTCCATGGTCTATCAACAGACCCACTAGATGAGGACTCTCCTGGTCCACTCAAAGACTGTGATTGCTGACCTACATTCTATGCAACCACACTTCCACTCACATCAGCCCCGACAGCTTCTTTTTCAGCAGCATACCAGCTGCTCATCTCATCAAAGACAACATCCCTGCTTACCCTCAACTCACGTGTAGCAGGGTTATAACACTTGTATCCCTTTTGCTCAAGGGAGTATCCAATAAACACACATTTTTCAGCTTTTGGATCCAGCTTAGTTCTCAGCTCATCTGGCACATGCACATATGCAATGCATCCAAAGACTTTCAGATGAGACAAATCCGGTTTTCTGCCAGTAAACCTCTCCTCTGGAGTTACATCATGTATGGCTGCAGTTGGAGTCCTGTTCATGATGTATACTACTGTAGAAACAGCCTCAGCCCAATAGCTATGCAGCATATTCTTCTCTTCCATCAATGCTCGCGCAATCTCAGTAATGTGCCTGTTTTTCCGCTCAG
The DNA here is from genome assembly GCF_041138505.1 of Cibotium barometz. Lineage (NCBI taxonomy): Eukaryota > Viridiplantae > Streptophyta > Polypodiopsida > Cyatheales > Cibotiaceae > Cibotium > Cibotium barometz. Next base: position 7,628,681 of record NC_141096.1, on the reverse strand, counting down.
CAACTCCATTTTGCTGCGGAGTGTATCTGCATGTAAACTGTCTCCGAATACCATTCTTCTTCAAAAATTCAGAGAACTCATTGGAGAAGTACTCTCCCCCTCCATCTGACCTTAGGCACTTTACATATTTCCCTGTTTGCTTTTCAACCAAAACTCTGAAATTCTGAAAGTGAGTGAACACCTCACTCTTCTCTTTCATGAAATATACCCACACTTTCCTTGTGTGGTCATCAATGAAAGTCGCATAATACCTGCAGCAGCCTCCCATAGATATGGTCTTCGTAGGACCCCATACATCTGAATGCACAACATCTAGTGCATTTCTGCTCACATATCTATTACGTGGAAACACATGCTTTGTTTGCTTCCCAAATTGGCATGCTTCACATATTTTCTGCATACCTTCCACTTTAAATTTTGGCAGCCCTGTCATAATTCCTTTTGTCTGCATAGACTTCAATCTCTGCACATTTACATGTCCAATTCTTTTATGCCATATGTCTGTGTCTGCAACAACTCCTGAACCATTTGCAAACATCGCAACACTCATTTCAGGCATGTCTACATTCAATGTAAACATTCTGCCCACTCTGTTGCCTTTTGCAACCAACCTGCACTTGTCTTTAAAATCTTCAACATAACACTTATCAGGGTTAAACCGAACGTGCAAACCCTGCTCAATCATCTGGCCAACTCAAACCAGATTCTTTGTTATGTTCGGTACATGAAGTACATCTGCAAGGTACTTCACTTTGCCATCCTGCATAGACAATGGCACATCTCCAACATGGGCAATTGGATGAGCAGTGTCAACCCTTGTTTCCACAAAACCTGATCTTTTCGGGTTTTTCATCTCCTTGAACCATTCCCCATGACTTGTCATGTGGTTCAAAGCGCCTAAATCCACATACCATACATTATCTTTTTATGCTGCATCAACATTTTCAGACATGGCATTCACGACATGCTACATAATAAACAACCTTTCATTATCCTCATTATTTCTGCTTGAGGATGCATAGTTGTTTTGCTGTACTTTCCCATTTTGCATGTCAGCCTGCTTCTTATAACATTCTGCCTGCACATGTCCAGGCTTACCACAATAATAGCATTCACGTGTATCATTATATCGCCTTTGCCAATTTCCACGGCCTCTTTGACTCCCCCTGCCTCTAAATTTGCCTCTTCCACCTGCGTGTTGTTGTTGTTGTTGATTCTGGGACTGTTGTTGTTGCTGCTGCCCTGCTGGCCATAATTCTGATTACTTGTTCGGCCACCTCCTTGACCGCGTCCACGGCCTCCTCTACCTCGTCCTCTTCCTGAACTCGTATAGAAGGCCTGTTGCTCTGAACTGTTTTTGCTTTGTGAAGACTGTTGGTCTTCACCCAAGTTCTTCTCTTCGATAATCAGCATAGACACCAAATCTGTAAAGTTGGGAATGTTTTCTCGAGTCTGAATAGACGTCTTGAACGCCTTTATTGTGGCCCGAGACCATATAGACAGACTTCCACCTTGTCATCATCATCTATACTGACACACCAATAGATGCAAGGGATTCCACAATACCCTTTATCTTCAGCGCATAGTCATTCACAGACATGCTCTTTTTCTCCACAGTATGAAGTTCATTCTTCAACTGTATCTTGCGTGCCTTGGTATTTGTTTCATAAAGCTTTACCAAGGTGTCCCACACCTCCTTGGGGGACTTGGCATCTTGAATGTGCCCAATCATGGTGTCCTGTATACTAATGGATAGCCAATACATAACCTTCCTGGCTCCTTGGTTCCAGTCTTTAAACTCTTTCACATCTGCAGAACAGCAGTCGGATTTATATCCGGTATCTCCGGTGCCTCTTCATGCTCACCTTCTATGTAGTCCCAATAGCCTTTTCCCATCAAGAAATTCGTCAACCTGAACCTCCAAGCATGGAAGTTATTCTTATCAAGCTTCTCAGCCACAATCTGAGTTATCCCATCATTTGACATCTTGCCAAACACACAATTTTACCAGAAACTGCACTCTGGTTTTTCTGCACAAACTGCTGTATTGTGTGCACAGCGGTACTGTAGTACTCTCAAATGTCACAACTAGTGACTTCAATGTGCATACATACACCCAATGGCAACTGTAGACCTCTTTGGAGCACCCACAGTGTCTGCACAGTCAATCTCTCTTCCTACAGTTCTTAAAACAGAGTTCTGTAGAGAATCGATGACTTACCCGCAGTGCTCGAAATCACCTGCTTTCTGAAAAACGGAGGTCCAGACGCGCCCGAAACGTGTTTTCGGCCCAAAATTCGTAGTCCGTAGGACTGTATAGTTGCCCAATAGCTTTACTCCCACGAAGAAAGCTCCTCAATCAGAGATCGTTTGCCGGTGCCTCCCGTAGAGCTCCCGACAAGGGTGTAGTCACCAACATAATAGGGAAGAGTAGTTGAAGCTCTTACCCTCGTACCGCTTCTTGTGGTTCTCTTGCTTGCAGCTCAGCCCTTAGTACGAACCAGACTCTGATATCATGAAAAGATGCAGGGGGGAAGAGAGCTTGAGCTCTTGCATCACACACACTCACAAAACCCTAATAGAGAACACACAAGGTGAGAGGCTGAAAATCTTCTTCTTCTCTACCCAACACTCAACACACCATATACAAGATAAGAGTACACAATAATATGAAAGGTACTCAACCAATACATACATGGGTTCTCTATAGTGTGAACCCGACTAAATGAGCTGGCGCTATAACTATGCCAGTCTCTAGAATGGCTGTCACATAGCCTGTCATCCCACTGGCCGCATATCTCCCATGATCTCACCAACCATGCCAGTGGTGTAAGTGTGGGGCCTATCCCCCAGGCGGGTCATCAGTGGCCACCGCCTCACTAGACGAGCTCGATATCTCAACACCTCTTACATATTTCCACTCTGGTTGCCATGCTACTTTTGCCACACTAGGATCTAGGTCATCCGTCTTATGTACATTAGATGTTTCCACATACCATTTTTATTCTCAGTTCTAGTCTCCTCTCACATATTTCCCCAACCCTTCAGTGAAATACTTTCAAGTGTTTCACTATGTGTTTCTTGCTTCACATGATTCTAATATGATATTGCCTCAACCTTCGGCCATTGACTCTATTGGCATGCATCTGACGTCCTAGGTCCTGCAACAACTGATAAGTTCCATTAGGAAATACTTCATATACAATAAAAGGCCCCTCCCATCTGAGTCTAAATTTGGTCTGAAAGGTAGTATCAAGAGCATTATTGTACCTCAGAACCAACATTCCCTTCTTCAGATCCTTGCTTCCCAACTTATCATTAAATTTCTCAATCCTCTTTTTACTAATCTTTTCATACTATCTGATGGCCTCCTCTATGTCCAACAGTAAAAAGTACAAACTGGTCACCCTTTCTTGTTCCTCCTAAGTCATATTATGTTGTAATAAAAAATCAAGTGATGGAAGCATCACATTCACTAGCAAAGTACATTCCTCTCCATACCCCAAATGATATGGGATATACCCAATTGCATTCTTCCCAGACACCCCATATGCCCATACTACTTTCTAATCATTGGGGTAGTCTTCTACTAGTTTGAACAATAGTTTCTGCAAAACCCATTAAAGCTTTCAACCAGCCCATTGCATTGGGGATGGTATGGTGTGGTAAACCCATGCTTAATTCCCAACTTCTTAGTCAAATTTTTGACTATATCAGCTGTGAACTTCCTTGGTCGCTGACCAGCTCCAAAGGAACACCAAATCTATAAAAAATAATCTCAAAGACAGACTTGCAAACCTGTTGTGCTATGGAACTACTGGTTGCTCTAGCTTATGGCCACCTTGTCAGGTAGTCCATTGCATAGTGAGATATTATTTTTTCTACTTCTAGTTCCTGGATGAGGCCCTATAACATCTATCCCCCATTTTGCAAAGGCCCCATAGCTCATAATGTGATGCATGGGTTCAAGAACTAACACCTTCTTTTGAAAAGCTTGACATTCATGACAACTCCTGCACCAATGTTGGATGTCTTTGTTCATACTTGGACACATAAGCTTTGATGTTAATACCTTTCTTTTTGTAATGTCAACCCCATAGTGGCCTCCACATCCTTCTTCATTGACAAGATTTCAATCAATCTTGAATTTCATCATCATATAAAACCCTTCTCAGAACACCATATGTTCCCTTATGATACAATATGTCACCAATCAATACATATCTCATAGCTCTTCTGATAATTTTCCTCCTTTTTGAAGCATCCAATCCTCTTCTTGCAAAACCTATGAGAAGGATATGCTCTTCCTCACATAAAGGGATTCCCTGCCTTGATATATTGGTCTTCGTCGGACATTACAACATGTAAATCCTTGGAGAAAACCTGTGCTACTAACTCGTGTGCTCTCATGTTGTCCCCCCAAAACTTAAAGGCCTAGAAACAACTAAGGTGCTTCCTCACCTTAAAGAACCAAGTTTTCATCTTATCTTTATTTACTTTCTACGTACCTTGTACATGCCTAAGCACAAGTAGAGAATCACCTTTTATAACCAGTCATTTCACCTTTCTTTGTCTACAAGGAGATGAAAAACCTTGAACGACCAGGTTTTGTGGAAACAGGGGATGACACTGCTCATCCAATTGCCCATGTTAGAGATGTGCCATTGTCTATGCAAGATGGCAAAGTGAAGTACCTTGTAGATGTACTTCACGTTTCGAACATAACAAAAAAACTGGTTTCAGTTGGCCAGATGATTGAGCAAGGTTTGCAGGTTTAACCCTGATGGTTGTTATGTTGAAGACTTTAAAGACAAGTGCAGGTTGGTTGCAAAAGGCAACAGAGTGGGCAGAATGTTTACGTTGAATATAAACATGCCTGAAATGAGTGCTGCGATGTTTGCAAATGGTTCAGGAATTGTTGCAGACACAGACATTTGGCATAAAAGAATTGGACATGTGAATGTGCAGAGAATGAAGTCTACATTAGGAAGTGAATGGGGTCTTCTTGGGCCCTTTAATTTGCCCAAGCCTAATCAAGGTGATTAAGGAATAGCCAAATGGGGGGTTGCCATGTGGGCTGAAATGTTGGGTTTGTAAGAGAGGTGTAAGAGTGGTCAAAGGGTGCACTTTTTCCTCCAAAAAGGGAGGGAGGCAATTTTACAATTTTCGGACCTCCATAACTTCTACATACAAGCTCCGATTTGAGCGGAGATTATAGATCCGTGATCTACGCATCAAGAGCTTTCCATAGATATGTTACATGATATGGTTTTGTCCGCTAGATTTTAAATTCCATTTTTCCTCCAAAATTCAAATTCGAATAAAGTAGCCGTTTTGAAGCTTCTAATTAGAAAACGTTTCTTCTTAAGAGAAAAGGTTTGACTCCTTAAACTGCCAAATAAAAGGGCCCAAGAAGCCTTCCATTGAGGTCCTAATGTGCAGACTAAAAGAATTCTGATAGGGCTGCCAAAATTTAAAGTGGAAGGTATGCAGAGAATATGTGAAGCATGCCAATTTGGAAAGCAAACAAAGCATGTATTTCCACGTAACAGATATGTGAGCAGAAATGCACTAGATGTTGTGCATTCAGATGTATGGGGTCCTACGAAGACCATGTCTATGGGAGGCTACAGGTCTTTGAGTGGACCAGGAGAGTCCTCATCTAGTGGGTCTGTTTGATAGACCATGGAGTGGCAGGCTATGTCATAATACCAGTCCTGCAAATGTGATTAGTATATCACGTAAAGGAAAAGAGAAAGTGGTTGAGCCCCTTGGTATGCCTGACATTTTTGCAGGGCATTCTCATGTTGATGGAGAGTCTAGTGGCTTAGATATGAGCCTTGATGAGGAGATTGGGACCCCAGCCCATGAGAACACCTGGTGTAAAGAAGGCTATGGAAGCCATGAATGAAAAGCTGCGAAGATCTGGTAAAGTGAAGAACCCTGTGCAGAGGTTTACTTATGATGGTTATGTGGCACATCACTATGCATATATGGCAAAGGTTGTGCAGGTTGTTGAGCCCACATGCATTGATGAGGCTGTTGGGAAATGTGTGTTGGGAGAAAGCTATGGATGAGGAGATGGATGCACTATATGGAAATGAGACTTGGGATTTAGTGCAATTGCCTAAAGGCAAGAAAGCCATTGGATGCAAGTGGGTGTACAAAGTAAAACATAACAGTGTGATGGAAGCATAAATAGGTATAAGGCTAGATTGGTAGCCAAAGGGTATGAGCAGACATATGGCATTCATTATGAGGGAACTTTCAGACCAATTGCCAAGATGGCAACAGTGAGAGTTGTGATAGCAGTGGCTGCATCAAAGCAATGGTCTTTACATCAGATGGATGTAAAGAATGCATTCTTGCATGGGGATTTGCAAGAAGAGGTGTATATGTTGCAGCCACCTGGTTATGAGGATGTGAGTCACCTCGAGCATGTTTGCAGGTTGAAGAAAGCCTTGTATGGCTTAAAACAAGCACCAAGAGCATGGTCTGACAAGATTTTTGAATATCTTGTCACTATTGGCTTTCATGTAGCCAATGCAGATTTCTCGCTGTATGTGAGACATGGTGATAGAGGGGTTGTGCTTGTTGTCATCTATGTAGATGACTTGATCATTACGGGAGACCATGATGCAGAGATCTTTGATGTAAAGATCTTGCTTAGACAAAAGTTCGAGATAAAGGATCTGGGGGAGCTCAGATATTTCTTGGGCATTGAGGTGATTAGGTCACCACATGGTATTGGATTACTGCAGAGACAGTATGACTTGGACATGTTGTGCAAGTATGGTATGACAGGCTGTAACCCTATTTCCGTGCCATTGGATCAGAATGGCAAGTTGAGTGTGCAGATTCAGGAGAGATCTTGGAGGATCCTACTATGTATAGGCACATAGTAGGAAGCTTGATCTACATGATGATCACCAGACCAGATTTGAGCTATGCTGTTGGGTTGGTGAGTCAGTTTATGCAGGTTCCACGGAAGCTGCATTTGGACACATTGAGATGCATACTGAGGTATGTGAGGTCTACTTTGCATTGTGGACTATTTTATGAGATTGGGACAGAGATATGTATACATGGATACACAGATGCTGATTGGGCTGGTAGTATCTCAGATAGAAGATCTACTAGTGGCTTCCTATTTTCTTTGGGGAGTGCTGCTGTGACTTGGAGTAGCAAGAAGCAGCCTACGGTTGCTCTATCCAGTACACAGGCCGAGTACAGAGGAGCTGCTATGGCAGCATGTGAGGTAGCTTGGTTGAGAAAGCTACTTGCAGATTTGGGTCTTTCAGTGGTTGTCATTTTCTGTGACAACATTAGCAATATAAAGTTGGCCAGGAACCCAGTTTATCATGCTCACACGAAGCATATAGAGGTCCACTACCATTTTGTCAGAGAGGTGGTCTTGGAAGGAGACCTTGACCTTGTTTATGTCAGCACACAGGATCAAGTAGCTGACATCTTCACCAAAGCATTGGGTACAAAGAAGCTCCGCAGATTCAGAGCTTCACTTGGTGTACATGAGATGGAGTTGAGCTCGAGGGAGAGTGTTGAGATATCGAGCTCGTCTAGTGAGGCGATAGACACTGGTGGGGGATAGGCCCCACACTTACACCACTGGCATGGTTGGTGAGATCTTGGGTGATATGCGGCCAGTGGGATGACAGGCTGTGTGACAGCCATTCTAGAGACTAGAATAGTTATAGCGCCAGCTCATTTGGTTGGGTTCACACTATAGAGAACCCTTGTATGTATTTGGTTGAGTACCTTTCATATTGTGTGTACTCTTATCTTGTATATGGTGTGTTGAGTGTTGAGTGAAGTAGAAGAAGATTTTCAGCCTCTCACCTTGTGCGTTCTCTATTAGGGTTTTGTGAGTGTGTGTGTGCTTGCAAGAGCTCAAGCTCTCTTCCCCCCTGCATCTTTTCAAGACCCCACCACGAGTAGAGATAGCCTCAACATCTCAGGTACAAGCTCCATCCTTGGATCATAACATTGCACAACTTATGGCAGAATTTGCTGATTTGAAGTTACACTTAGTCAACGCAAGGCCACCTACTAGGGTTCCACGAGTTGAGGATAAACCTAGGGATAGAAGTAATGTCACATGCTATGAATGTCAAGAGAAGGGCACTATCGCACTGAGTGTCCAAAATTGAGGAAAAGAGAGGATAAAAGTTTAGCACTTTTAGAGGAAACATGCTTAGAAGAAGAAAAGGAAACATTGATGCCATTAATGGCAAAAAGGGGGTCATAAAACAGGAGCCAAGAAGAAGAAGAACAAGAAGATAAATCTGAAGAAGAGGAGAAAAATAAGAAGAAGAAGTCGTCTAGGAGAAAAATTGGACAATTTGACTTTCCTCTTGGACAAGGATCTCTTAGTTAATGACCTCTTAACAGATCTTAGGGAGAAAACGGCACAAATCACATTTGGGAAGCTTTTGGCACTCTCTCCAAAGCTCAGAAAGGAATGGGGTAAGCTAGCTAGCACAAGGGAATCTAAGAAAAAGAAGAAGAGGGATAATGGGACTCCTATGGCTGAAAAGGTGGATATTGATGTAGGAGATGATGTGCATGTGATTGATGTCATCATTGAGGGGCAAATAATTTCTAATGCATACATTGATGGAGGTGCGTCAATCAATGTCATGAGTGAAAAAATAATGAAAGATGCTGATTTACAGTTTTCTACTAACTCTCTCTATTGCATCAAACTTGCTGATCATACTAGGGTGAAAACCTTAGGAAATGTCAAGAATTTGGGAGTGGATGTATATGGTATTTCTGTGCCTACAACTTTCCAAGTCATTCCTACAAAGCCTGATGCTAGGGCTTACCCATTGATATTGGGTAGGCCATGTCTTTGCCAAGTGAAGGCAACTCAAAAGATGCTGATTTATAGTTTTCTACTAACTCTCCAAGGTGAGAATAAGAAAGTCCACTACAACATCAAGAGTCATCGCAAGAAAGTGGTAAGAGGTGAACCTTCAACTTCCAAAAGTTTAGAGTCAGAGTCATCCGATGAACAGGAGACAAGTGGTAGCTCCGAGGATTCCATCTCAAAAGGGGAGGTGGAGGGAGTTGCATTTGGTCTTTCCTTGGGAAGGGATCGAGGGGATGCTGAAGACAATGAAGCCTTGGAAGGGGAAGCTTCTTCAACCATGTTCAAGAAAGGAGATATGGACCTCACTATTCTTCACCAATAGAATGAGCTTCTTCTTGATGAGTCCATAGCAGCAGGTACTGAAAGGGAGAATTACTTAAAAATGTTGGATGGATTTCCTAACCTTTTTGCAAACAGCTACTCACAAGTACGCCAAGTTACCCTAGTATAGCACAAGATTGATCTTAAGCCCCAAAGTAAGCCAGTGGTATAACGGCTAAGGCGTTTGGGAGTAGTGTAAGCGGAGGTGCTTAAGAATGAGGTAACTAATTTGCTTGAAGCTAGATTTATTTTTCCAATAGAGAATTCAGAGTGGATTTTCCCGTTTGTAGTCACTCCCAAAAAGGGTGGAAAATGGCATGTGTGTGTGGACTTTCGCCCTCTGAATGCATGCACAAAGAGGGATTATTATCCTCTACCCTTTCAGGACGAGATTTTGGATCAAGTTGCAGGTCATGAGTTGTATTCAGTGTGTGATGGATACTCTGGATACTTTCAAATCTAGATTTGTGAAGAAGATCAAAGGAAAACCTCATTTATCACCCCTTGGGGAGTGTATGCCTATAGGGTGATGCCTTTTGGCTTGACCAATGCACCAGCACACCTTTTCAACGCTTCATGAGTCAGGCATTTGCACCTTACTTGGGAAAGTTTATTAGGGTCTTTTTGGATGATTTTTGCATTTATTCAAGCCGCATGGATCACTTGGAAAAGTTGAGGTTGGCCTTGCAAAGTATTGATGATGCAAAAGGGTGTCTTAATCCTGGAAAATGTCGCTTGGCACGAAGGAAGGTGGTTCTCTTGGGACATGTTATCTCAGAAGAAGGCATAGAGATGGATCTTGAGAAGGTGCAGGCAATTGTGGCCCTCCCACCAACTACCAATGTAAGGGAGGTAACGAGGATTTTGGGTAAAACAAAGTATTACCAACGCTTTGTTGACCTGTTCTTTGAGAAGATGTATCCTATAAATCTGTTGACAAAGAAGAATGTTTCTTTCCAATGGGGGACCGATCAAATTCAATCTTTTTGTTTGCTCAAGGAATGCATGAGTCAAAGTCCAATTGTGCAGCCTCCTAGGTGGGGGGAGGACTTTTATGTGAACCCAAGTGTCTCATCACATTGAGTGGGTGCTATACTCTTGCAAAAGGGAGAGCAAGGGAATATGCAACCAACGTATTATGCAAGCCGACAACTCATCACTAATGCCGAGGAGAGGTATGGTGAAATGGAGAAAGGTGGTTTGTCTCTTGTTTTTGGAGTAAAGAAGTTCAGGTCGTCATACTTGTTACCTCACCCTTTTTTCTTCCTCACATCTCAACCTTCTTTACAATTCTTGGTCTGCAAACCCAATCTTGCAGGAGGGAAGTTTGCAAAGTGGATTTGTGAGCTTCAAGAATTCTCAATCACTTTTATTATAGAAAACACCACTAGGGCCTCTCTTGCAGATTTTCTTACAACAAGGAAGGATGAGGAAGAAGGAACAGGAGCAAAGGAAGAAGTATATGAAGATTTGGAGACACCACCAACTGCTTTCACTATGCATTTTGATGGAGCCTTTAGCCCTTCCAGGCAATGTGGGGCTGGGAGGATAGTTTTATTTGATCCAGAAGAAAAAGAGGTATGGGCCAAGGGTAGAGAATTTCCAAAGGCTATATCAAATAATATGGCTGAGTACAATGCATTAATTTGGGGATTAGAAGATTGCATAAAAGATGGAATTAAAGAGGTAGAGGTTAAAGGGGATTCGCAATTGGTCATCCGACAAATGAAAGGAGAATATAAAGTAAGGAGTCCTAATCTCCAAGAATATAAGGTAAGGAGTCCTAATCTCCAAGAATTGTATAAAAGGGCAATGGAGTTAAAAGAAGCTTTTGAGTTTTGTAAATTTGTGCATGTTAACAGGAAGGATAATCAAAAGGCTTATGAATTGTCTAATAAAACGATGGCTTCTTTCAAAGTAGCTACTCTTGCATTAATGGATACAGGTTGGCCTGAGCTCCAAGATGTTCAACACTATTTAGATACAGGATACTTCCCTCCTGGATTGAATCCTCACAAAACCAAAGGCTTATCCAGGAAAGCTCATCCTTACACAATTCTAGGGGATGTTCTTTACAAGCAAGGTAAGGATAAGATTCTTAGGATGGTAGTGAGCCTGGAAGAATCTAAAAGAATTATGGAATTATTTCATGAATGTTCAAGTCACTTTGCCTCAGCCAGCACAACTCGGAGGATCCTTAACACAGGGTATTATTGGCCTCGACTCAGCAAAGATGTCTATGAGTGGTGTAGAAGCTGTGAAGTATGCCAGGCATATGGGCATAAGCAATTGGTTCTTGAACCCTTAAACCCTATCCCAGCATATGGTCCATTTGAAAGGTAGGGATTAGATTTTGTGGGCCCACTTCCTCGTTCCTCACATGGGAAGTATTACATATTGCTGGCCACAGATTATGCAACAAGGTGGGCAAAAGCAAAGGCCATGGTCAATAATAAAGCAGTGGCTATGGCATCCTTTCTTAGGAACTTATAAAAATCAACATGGAATCTCCGTTGAAGATTAGCAAGATCAACCAACAGATCCATATAAAAGAGCCATGGACTCATCCGTTGAGGACGAGCAAGGTCAATCAACCACATCCATGCTCGGTTTGAGAAAACAACTCTTACTCCTTGTTCCAATATCTTCCACGACGCACGTGTGGGTATCTTCGGTGACCTAGAGCCCGAGCATCGTATGGTCAGCACCCTCTAGGATCCTTCACAGGTGACCTAGCGCTTCACTCATAGGCCGCTTCCTTGGTCCCTCATCCACTGTACCAGAAGCTCACCATTTAAATAGACCAAGGCTGGTCAAGACCTCGGCTGACCTTGCTACGCGAGACATCCTCCGTTGACTCTCCATCAGCTATTGCAACTTTATCAGATTAGGTCTCCACGACCTCATTCACAAGATGATCAAAATGCTTCTCTAGCATTCTTGACATAAAATAGTCATTTAAAAATAAGTCATAAATAGAGTTTCTATAATGAACTCTCGTCATTCTTATCCCGATTCACATCTCATCCATTCACATCCCATATCATTCATTTACATCCGATTCATATGAACATCACATCTCATTTACTCACATACGGATTCACATCACATTACATCTCATCCATTCTTTTACATCGACATCGCATCCTTTCATATACACATCCACATCCATTCTTTCACATACACATCCATATTCATTCTTCCACATCCACATACACATCCACATCCATTCTTCCACATGCACATCCACATTCATACTTCCACATACACATCACATGCATTCTTCCACATACACATCACATGCATTCTTCCACATACACATCCACATTCATACTTCCACATACACATACACATTCATACTTCCACATACACATCCACATCCATTCTTCTACATACATATCCATATCCGTTCTTCCACATACACATCCGCATCCATTCTTTCACATACACATACACATCCACATCCATTCTTCCACATACACATCCACATTCATACTTCCACATGCACATTCACATTCATACTTCCACATACACATCCACATTCATACTTCCACATACACATCCACATACATTCCTCCACATACACATCTTATCACATCCTATACACATCTTATCGCATCCATTCACATGCGATTCCCCTTTAATAGTTTTTTCGAGGTTGATCCCGATAATGGGACTTTTCTAAATTTTCCCCAATTGCTTGGCCTAATTAAATGTTCTTTTTCTCGACGACTATTTCCATATTCATTCTCAATTTCTCAAATGAATTATATTCAATATTCCTCTTTTGAATAAAAGGATTCATGGGATTTACAGAAATCAATTCTATCCATATTTTCACTTTTGATAAATTATCATAAGTTGAATTATACTAAAAATTCCTTTTCTTCTCATTTAATTTCTTGGATCTCAATTACCATGGGAATTCCTCTTTTTACAGTTAATTAATTGCATTCCAATGTCGTATTCCTCTTTTATCATCAAATATTTCTCATCAAGTAATTTCATCTAAAATAAAATACCCATTAATTCAATATGCTAGGAGTTTCTCTTTTCCCATCTAAATAATGGAATTCCAAATGTCATAAGAACTCCTCTTTTAACATTAATTATTTTTGATAGATAAAATAAATTTATCTAAATTTTATCTTTGAATTTAATTAAAATACTCATTAATTCCAATATACTAGGAATTTCTCTTTCCCCATCTCAATGATGGAATCCCAAATGTCATAGGACTTCCTCTTTTACCATTTAAATATTTCTCATAGATAAAATAAATTTATCTAAATTTCATCTTTGAATTTAATTAAAATACTCATTATTTTCAATATACTAGGAATTTCTCTTTCCCCATCTCAATGATGGAATTCCAAATGTCATAGGAATTCCTCTTTTACCATTTAAATATTTCTTATAGATAAAATAAATTTATCTAAAATTCATCTTTGAATTTAGATAAAATACCCAATAATTTCAATACGCTAAAAATTACACTTTCCTCATTTCAATATTTGAATTCCAATATGGTGGGAATTCCTCTTTCATCATTTAAACTTATCTATACAAAAAGATAAATTTATCTAGAATCCTTCTCTAATTTTTAAATAAAATATACATTATTTTACTATCCTAATTTTTCTCTTACTTCATTATTGGAATACATGGATTTCCATTGTCATGTTGGGGATTACTCTTTTAACATAAAAAATGGATTACTAGAAATTCTTCTTTTTTCTAATTAACTATTTATGCATAAACATAAAAATTAAATTTTTCATGATTATAATAAGAATCATTCAAATAATCTAGGATGATTAATCCTAGAATATGGTAGGAAGTCCTCTTTTCATATTATGAATGAAAATGAAACCCAATTGGACTTGGTTAGAGACCTCCCTCACCTATAAATAGACCCTCATTCCTTTGTATTCTCATCTTTGAGCTGTACTGTGCCAGTATTACCTTAAAATAATCATATTTCTATTATCCCTTAATTTTTCTCTTCTTTTGGGGAGCTTGGAGCTTCTCTCTCTCTCTCTGTCTCTCTCTCTCTCTCTCTCTCTCTCTCTCTCCCTCCAACAACTCTTGAAATTGCTCTTCTCCTCTTGGTGACCAATCGATTAGTTGGGGGCTTCACTGCTGCTAATTAAAGAATCAAGCCAAACTTAGTGGTAAGACTAATTTTTATGGTTTTTTTTTCAATTATCTCAATAACTTTCTTCTTCTCAACCCCTCTCAAGCTTGAGAACCTTTCAAAAGGATTGTTTTTATTCAAATCAAGCTTTCCCTAAGATTCTTAATGTCTAATTAAAATTAAGTTAATCTTTAGTCTTATTTGTAATGCTTTCCTTAAGAAAATCTCTCTTAAATTAGAGTAGTCATCTTTCTGGCTAAATCTTTAGCAAAAGAATGTTTCTGAATGATAATCTCTTATTTCAAAGTTTCTCAATGATAATCTCTTATTTCAAAACTAAACTCTAGGCTTGATAAGCTAGAGATTAAGAAATTAATATTTTCATGATTTTGTGCTAGTAAAAATAATGGTTATTTATTTTTAGATTGTTTTTTAGTAGATAAAAATTACTTTAATTAATTCTAAATGAGAAAAGGATTATCCTAGCAAATTGGGAAAAGAGGAATGTCTAAATTAGCTTAATCTAGTGGAGTAATCATAATTATGCTTATAATTATGGTTAAAATTATGATATGAATACATAGTTTAAATTTAAGCTTAAAAGAAGAACTTCTATCATATTTTCATTACAAGCTTTTATTCTTTTAGGAAAATTGAGAATTAATCAGTTATAGCAGCGAAGCTATGGCAAATTTTTTCTAGAAAAAAATACATATCTTTCTTATATAGAACTGTTTCTTAATTCTATTATGGTTAGGAAGGAAAGAAACTCATAAAGTTAGACTTTTTCTTACGATTAGAAGTTTCGTTAATTTATATGAAGGAAGAAAATCCTTAGGAATCAAAGTTCGAAGTAAACCGAATAAATCTTGGTTAGACCACGACGGTGAGAAGGGCATGGCCAGTAAATTATTTGTCCATCTCTCAAATCTGAATCAAGCAAAAATCGCGTGACCAATTCCAATCTTGACATAAAGAATAGACTACCATTGAATTAGAGTAGTTTTCCTTTAACCGCCGCAATCACCAAGAATCAAGTTGGAAATTCGGCCAAATGATGGGTAACCCTGATGTGATATCAATGATTCTCATAAAGAAAATCCGGATTTTGGGGAAAAGGGTTTTGGTGGAATCAAACTTAAACCGGGAATTCTACTTGCATAGAACCTCTGTTTTTTTTTAAGGACTATTTTACACCAGAATGCTAGAGGAAGCATTTGGTTTGTGATTAACTAAGGAGAGACTCGTTGCAACAGCTCTGGCAGGGAGTCGACGAGGGACGTCGCTTCGCGGCAAAGCCTGCCAAGGTCTTGA
Organism: Cibotium barometz; assembly: GCF_041138505.1. Classification (NCBI taxonomy): domain Eukaryota; kingdom Viridiplantae; phylum Streptophyta; class Polypodiopsida; order Cyatheales; family Cibotiaceae; genus Cibotium; species Cibotium barometz. Next base: position 7,613,016 of record NC_141096.1, on the reverse strand, counting down.
CCAGCCTCGGTATGGCTAAAATATTACACTTTCGGTACGATGGGCGAGGACCGACGAAGCGATCCTTCCCTAAGTGAAGTGCTAGAACACCTAAGTAGGATCTTAGAGGGTTCTAACCAGGTGATGCACAGGCTCGTGGTTACTAGGACACCCATGCGTACGTCGAGGAAGATATGGATGAACTAGAAGGAATTACTTTTGTGAACTGGATTTCAATATTGGATCTCGTTGGTTGACCAGCTGGTCACGGAGAGTCCGGATGATATATTTTTTTAAAACAATGGACTCAATATTTTGAAGGATTATGATCAGTAATACTATGGTTTCATTGAAAGATTGTTTTAAAGATAGTCGAATCTATTAAAATGGCAATTTCATATTAGGTGTGTAAGTGGTATGACTACCTTGAATTTTGCTTGAAGCACCGGCTAGGGAGCTTTGGAACTCTTTTCCTTGGTACCCGCACAAAACATAGCCAAATTTTTATAAAGGATTCCCACCAATACAATGGTTGGGTGGTTCGCTAACCCATGGGCCGGTTAGGCTAGATCGGGGGATTCTTGCGATACAAATAGTTACGTTAGATATTTTAAGTCCTAGGAAGACCTTGTTCTATGGGAGGGAATCAACAGGGTTTTTTTTCAGAGATTTTAGATTTAGATTTTACTCTAAAAGATCTTTCCAACGATATGTCACATGAGGGGGTTTTGATGAGATCTTGGATAGGTTCACCCATGATCCAATTTTCCAAATGGGAATGGGATTTGTCCCAAATGATGTAATATGGTGTTATTTACGTATTGTGTTTTCATTCCTTAAGCTTCATTAATGAAGACTTTTAATCCATAAATTTGGTTTTATAGATGGAAGTTCCATGTTTATCCGGTGTTCCCAACCTCACTCAGTCTCAAGATATAATTGCTTTTGTCTTCAAGCATATCGTCTCTCTGCTACTACAACTCAAATGAGTAGCACGGTTCCAGACTCGCAAACCATTTCGAGGATTTATATTTCCTAGACCCGACTGAGAGACGACAGCATAAGTGGCACGCACGGCAATATGTCCATGCCTCTTGCAACCAGATGCTGAGGGAGAATATCTTGTTAGCCATGGTCCTGTTGAGGTTAAAAGTGATTCATGGTGGTGTTATTCTGTATCACCCCACGCCTTGAGATTTCAGACTTTCCTGCCATATCTATAGACTTCTTAGTCGCTTTATTCCAAAGAGTAAGATAGAGGCTCCTTTATAGCAGTGAGGGAACATTTGTATTGGGGCATGTCTGTAGCCCAATATCAACGTCTTATGCATTTCCCGCGGAGGTTTTGACTTTGTGGAGCCAAGATGCTCTATTTACATATTGCAACCTTTATATAAATAAAGGTTGCATTGGGGCATGTCTGTAGCCCCGTATCACCGTCTTATGCATTTCCCGCACAGGTTTTGACTTTGTGGAGCCAAGATGCTCTATTTATATATTGCAACCTTTATATAAATAATGTTTGTGGAAAAATTCTTTGTTATATCAGTGATTGTTTATTATGTGACGAATTGAAGAAGCAAGATCTCTTCCTCGGACATATGTCATAGATCTCCAATAAGATGGATTATCTTGTTTAAGTAATTATTTTCCAAACCTCTTAAGTCTTACGATCTCGTTGGCAAAATCAAATAGGAATTTCATAATATATCATTTTTTACAGAATCATTGGGTTCGCAAACCGTGGACAGCCAGATCCTCTCATTGATGAGGAAGAGCTTCACCCCGATGTTTGCAAAGCCCTTCCCAGAACTCAGCGCCAGGTCCCTTTAAGGGTGAAGGGGAGAACTTGGGTGAGGTTGTGGAGAAAGGGATCGAGGCAATGGAAGAATACTTTGATGTCACCAAACACAACGAGAGGAGCAAAATGGCTCTTGCAAGGCTGAAGATAGTGGAAACAGCCAAGGTGGCATGGAGAAATCATTGCGAGACCAACCATCTGGATAGGAACACCCAGTCTTGGAATGATCTCAAGGCTTGTCTAAGGAAGAGATTTTGTCTCCTTGGATTTTTGGAAACCAAGATGAATGAATTCTTAGAGTTAACCCAGAGGAGCAAAACTATTGAAGAATATCACCATGCGTTTGCTCTTCTCCTCAAGTACTCACCACCGCTAGATGAAGAGCAACTCATGGCCAGGTTCATTCACGGAATATACGAACAATTGGTCACCCTGGTCAAGAATGCCAAGCCAGTTTTCATGGCTGAAGCTGTAATGGCGAAGGACTTCACCAAAGCCTTTATTGTTAAAGTCCCGCCAAAGCCATCCCCCTCATCTTTCAAGATATTCCAAACACCGGAAAGTTCTTCCAACCTTCCTCCTCCAAAGAGACACCAAGGTCCCAATCAGAATCATGAGACAGGAAGTTTAAGAAATGAAGGAAGACCTTTTCCTTGAAGCTCTTTCTCAGGAACTCTAGCTCTTTCTAGAATGCAGAGGGAAGAGCTTCAAAGTGAGAACAGGTGTTTCGATTATCAGGGGATTGGGCACCAACTTAAGGATTGCCCATCTCCTTCTGTGGGCCAAGGAAGCTAGGGTCCCAGAGTTCAGAGACAGACTCCTTCGTATATTAGTCCACAATCAGGGTCCCCCGTGCCAAAATCAGGGTAACCCCAGAAGAGCACCAGCTCAGTTTGCAGCCTCCATGCAAAGTAGCCTCCGAACTCCCTCCCAAAATTGGGGAAACCAAAGAGAGAGAGTTCCACCTCAGACTGCACAGTTAGAGCCGTCACCATAGCTGAGGAACTACAGGACGATAAAGGATAGATCTATGCTGCGATTGAGCATCAAGGGCAGAATTGTAAATTCTAAGTCCTCCAGAATCCAGCAGAGTACGAGGATAAGCAATTCAAGCTTTTGATTGATTCAGGCAGTACTCATTCTTTTATTTCCCTAGGACATCTATGTAAGTTAGTCCTAAATAAAAAATTAGGAAAACCTATGCAAGTGGAATTGGCCAGTGGAAAGATTCTTTTCACACACCTTGAGACAGACCTTATTCAATTTAGTCTAGATGGGAACGTAACAGATTGCCAATTCACAATCCTATCCTTTGGAATCTATGATGGAATCCTTGGAATGGATTGGCTCCATATGAATCAGGCTGACATTCATTGTCACAATGGAACCATCGTTTTCCTTGACCTTCATGGGAATAAAGTTCAAGGAACTGGAAATTTCGGATCCCCAGTGCTGCAATTAGTCAAGGCTTCTAAATTGTTAAAGGTGCTTAGAAAGAAGTAAGCTGTTCGTGTCATTAAGATGAATCATGTAGACATAAAATGCAAGGCTAAAGGACCATAGTGGTTAAGTGCGTATATGTAGATGTGTTCCCTGAAGAGTTGACTCAGATGCCTCTGACTGGCGAAGTAGATCATGAGATTGAGTTAACCCTCGGAGCTCAGCCAATAGCCTAGCGTGCATACAAAATGCCAAACCTTAAAGCCATAGAATTTAAGGAGCAATTAAGATAACTGTTAGAGAGAGCAAGGATTTGTCAGACCCAGTGTTTCACCTTGGGGTGCCCCCGTTCTCTTTCAGAAGAAGAAAGATGGAACATTAAGACTCTGTATTGATTACAAAGGATTGAATCACTTAATAATTAAAAATAAGTATCCTATCCACAGGATTGATGAACTTCTGGATTGGTTAAGTGGAACCCAAAAGTTCACAAAAATAGATCTCAAATCCGGGTACTACCAAATCAGAATCAAGGAACAAGACATCCCGAAGACAGCATTCAATACTCGCTATGGACATTATGAGTTCATAGTCATGCCATTTGGATTGACTAATGCCCCGACGACGTTTAACCGTCTCATGCACGATATTCTCAGAGAATAATTGGATGACTTTGTTCTTTTCTTCTTTGATGACATCTTGGGATACTCAAAGAATGTTGCAAATCATGAAGATCATGTGTGCAAGGTTTTGGAAATCCTAAGGAAGCACCAACTCTTTGCAAAAAAGAGCAAGTGTTCTTTCTCTGTTGACCAAGTGGAATACTTGGGATTCATAGTGTCTAAAGATGGGATTTGCATGATAGTTGGACATCCAAGGTTTATAAAAACCTACATGTCTATGAAGAAAAGCTTCTTCTGGCGGCCAGGACTCAAAAAGGATGTACTTGATCATGTGCGGCAATGCTTAATGTGTCAGAGAGTCAAGGCGACAGAGAGAGTCAAGATGCCAGGAAAGCTGCAACCCCTAGACATTCCACAGATGAAGTGGGAATGTATCAGTATGGATTTTGTCAGTGGACTACTACCTTCGGTGCAATCAACAAGTTATAACTCCATTTTTGTGGTAGTTGATAGACTCACCAAAGTTGCCTATCTGATTCCAGTGAAAAAAACCTACACTTCAGTGGATGTTGCCAGAGTTTTCCTTAAGGAGGTCTTCATATTATTGCATGGTTTACCTAAGAGGATAGTTAGTGATTGAGATCCTATTTTCACATCAAAATTCTCGACTACATTCTTCGAAGTAGTAGGAACTTTCTTGGATCTCAGTAGTACAACCAATCACCCTAAGAGACAGATGGCCAACTAAAAGAGTGAATCAAGTAATAGAAGATATCCTTCAGTCATGCTGTGGCACGGAACCCAAGAAGTGGTTAAGCCATTTGTACCTAGTTGAGTTTGCTTACAATGCTTCCTATCATCGAAGCATCGGGATGAGCCCTTTCAAAGCTCTGTATGGACAAGATTGCCTTACGCCATTAACTTGGTCTGACCCATTAATCAGGGTCGAGATGTCCAGACAGATGCTTGATGACATGGACCAGCAGATGCAATCAATCCGTAAAGATATTAAGGCTACCCACTGTTGAGATTCAAGCTCGATGTCAGCGTGTGCCAGCTGCACCATGTGCTGGCATGTTAGGTAGTAACATGTGTGAGACATAAATGACCGCGTCCAGCTGGTCATTGTGTGGGGACATTAGCTAGGGTTAGCTGTGTGTGGACACAACATATAGTGTGTGTTGTGTATTATGGATAATGTTAGGTAGTAACATGTGTGAGACATAAATGACTGCGTCCAGCTAGTCATTGTGTGGGGACATTAGCTAGGGTTAGCTAATAATGTGTGGACACAACATATGGTGTGTGTTGTGTATTATGGATAATGGCTTTTATGCATTGTGTGAGAAGGGAGATGGCTTCCCTCTATGGGTAGGATTTGTAATATACATTAGGGTTTGCTCCTGTGTGTGTGTCTCCTCTCCCTCTACCTGTTTTTTCATCATGGTATTAGAGCCTGGTGCTCTCTATTAGCGTTTACGAGTGAGTGAGAGAAGAGGGAGAAGAAGCTGTGAAGAAAAGCTGTGAAGCTTGCCATTGATGTTGCGAAGCTTGGAGCATACTGATTTCTATCAGATCTGAGAGCTTGGCCTACCGGTCGGATAAGGACTACTAAACACCCTTGAGCAGATTGTAGGTGATTCAAGCACAAATAAGGCAAATTAGGGTTGCCCAAAGCAAAAGAAAATTTTGGTTTTTTGCAAGCTTTCCATTGGAGCATGGAAGCGATGATGTATTGTGAAAATAGATGAAATCTAAACATGTATGTGACAAAGATTAATGTATTGGAAACTCATGAGCAAGCTCTACATTGAATTTGGAGCCAAGTTGATGCATTTATGTGAGAGAAAAATCATTGGTTTGAAGCCTTCACAAAAACAGAGAAGTGATGCTCATTGTGGATGAAATTAACGTCGGTTTTTTGTAAAAATCATTCAATTGATGGATTGTGCACATGCCTTGGAGTCTTAGGCAACTATATATGCTCTCAATAGACACTATAATCATCCCAAATCACCTCAAGAGCAGGCGGCGTAGCCTGTAGGGAGGAGGAAACTGAGCAGATTTCACATATTTTTGATACGAGGAGGCCAAATTCTACTTGTGTGATTGATTAAACCCAAAAATTGCTTAGCAATTGTGTGATACACATACTAGAGGAGGTTGCTATATGATTGGTTGAAGCAATTATGCATTATGGAGCTGGAAATGAGCTAATTAAACAGGCTGTCTATTGTGATTAGTGAAATAGAGGGTGATTGATCGACTAATTACTCTCTCATCTTAAACAATTTGCTAATTCCTTTTACATGGAGTTAGTAGACATCAATGCTAAGCTAATGAATGCCTGGTCTCTCAATTTGGACAAGAATCAAAGGAATTAGAGCCATTTTACTACTACTGGTCTTTTTTGGTTTTACTAGTTTTTCTCAAAACAGAGAAGGGGATTTGACAAATTTGGTATGTACGCATCTTGGTTGGTGTTAATATGCAACATTGAGCTTGTTTAGGTGGAAATGCAAGTTATCAACACTTTATTGAACCACTAAATTGCAATTTGAAGCCTCGGAAAGCACGCCAAAATAGAGTACCTTGGACTGCGTATGCCAGTTCATTTTGGATGCAATCAGTTTGATTTTCTACATTAAAAGTGAAGTTTGTTGAGTACTTTGGAGTATCTAGAACACTTATTAGAGTGTGGTTGAGCTGAGGAAGGCTCGTTTATAGATTTGGACGTGTGCAGAAGGTTCATTTGCATTAAAAGCAAATATGTCAGACAACCCAGTACAAATTGTGGGGGTGAAAAGTTGGATAGGAAGAACTTCCAGGCATGGAAGTACAAGATCAAAAGCTTTCTGAAGGGAAAAGGTTTTTGGAACCTTGTTACAAGTGTGGATCCAGAGCCAGAACTACCCCGACAACCTACACAGCATAGGTTGTAGCTCATAAGCAATGGTCAGAAAGAGCATACAAAGTTTTGCATTACCTGTCTATATGTATTTCGGATGCTATACTCATACATATACATGATGCTGAGAATGCCAAGGATGCATGGGATACATTGGTAAAGCTATTTGTGATACAGACACTAGTGCTCACAAGTCTCAGTTGAGACAACAGATTCATAATGTGAAATGGAAAGGAAGGAGCATCCATGATTATGTACAAGAGATAAAGAAGTATTCAAATGCATTGGCGACAATCAATGCCCCCATGCCTAATGATGATTTGGTAGACATTACCTTGCGTGGTCTTGGCAAGGAGTATAAGTCTTTTGATACATCCATCTCGGTTCGGAGTATAGGTGTACCAGATTTTGATGAGTTGGTTTCACTCTTGCTTGTTGAGGAAATCAAACTTAGTGACTCCTTTCATGATGCATCTACTAGCCATGATGATAATGGCAGAAATCAAGCTTCACAAAGGGGATTTAGAGGCAGGGGGAGATTTACATCACGTGGTCGTGGTAATGGTCGTGGATGGCAGGAAAGGTCACCACAACAGAATTTTCAGCCTACATATGGTGCTAGAGGTGGTCGTGGATATACACCTCAGAGAGGCAGAGGTAATCCTCGTGGTAGAGGACGTTGGCAAGGCCAACAAACATCTATGCAAAATGTGGAATTCCATTACTGTGGGAAATTTGGTCATATGGCACGTGATTGTTTCCGCAAACAAAATGATTTGAGAGGGGGTAGAGTACAACATGGTGGACATTATGTACAACATGGTGGAAATTATGCAAGTGGTGGAAATTATGCATCAAGCAGTAATGATGGCAGTGTAAATCACTTGTTTGCCATGAAACATGTTGTGGGATCTATGATGACGAATGGTGAAAGTGATGACACTTGGTGTATGGACTCTGGAGCATCAAACCATATGACTTGTCATGGCGAATGGTTTGAGCATATGAAGCCTCTAGATGTGAAAGGCTATGTGGAGACAGGAGATGATACCCAACATGCTATCACACATGCTGGAAGTGTACCATTGGTTATGCACAATGGTGAAATAAAGTCTATGGACAGATGTCTTGTATGTGCCTTCTATTACAAAAAGTTTGGCCTCAGTTGGTCAAATGGTGGAACAGGGTTTACAGGTTCATTTCAACGAGCATGGTTGCTTTGTTGAGGATTTCAAAAATGGATGTAGAGTCATTGCCAAAGGCAAGAAAGAAGGCAGGTTATTCAAGTTGGATGCTAGGATTCCTGAGGAGTTGAAATCAACCATGTTCTCTAAAAGCCGAAATGTGGTACAGGACATTGACATGTGACATAAAAGGATTGGACATGTGAACGTACAAAGGTTAAAGAACATGCAGGCAAGAAGCATTGTTAGTGGGCTGCCTAGATTCAAGTATGATGGGAATATGCATGTTTGTGATACCTGTCAGTTTGGAAAGCAAGCGAGGTTGCCCTTTCCTAAAGAAGGCAATATGAGTAGCAGGCCACTTGAGATAGTTCATAGCAATGTATGGGGTCCTGCACAAAAACCCATCCATTAAAGGCAACTTGTATTATGTGACATTCATTGATGATTTCAGCAGAATGACTTGGATTTACTTTCTCAGAGAGAAAAGTGAAGTGTTGGGAAAGTTTATGGATTTTAAAGCTCGCAGAGAAGCAATATGGCTCTTGGATAAAATGTTTAAGGACAGATGGAGGTGGTGAATACACCTCACATGCTTTTGAGCATTTCTTGAGAAAGCATGGCATAAGAAGGTAGTTAACTTGCAGGTATACACCTCAGCAAAATGGTGTTGCTGATGAGAGAAAGAATAGAGTCATTTGTGATGTGGCCAAGGCAATGCTCAATGAAAAGAGCATGCCAGATTATTATTGGGCAGAAGCATGTGCCACAGCAGTGTATATACTTAATAAGACACCCACAGCAGCCATACATGGAAGTACGCCAGAGATGGAGCTTACAGGTTTTAGGTCTTCCCGGACTCGCAGGCATAGACGGCAGTGGAGTGACATGGATACTCGGGGGCAGGGTATAGATACCAAGAAATCCAAGAGGGGGATGGGCATACATGTACTCTGTAAGCTCAACTGGACCAGGGTGGTGCCCAAAATGATTTAGCATCTCCATCATCCAAGTGCCGTACGCAAATGGATCGGATGAAGAACCTGGATCCATGAAGAATCTACAAAAATAAAAGTATATACATGAAGGATCCATGAAGGGAAACACTCATCTCTCTCTTGAGTTAGCAAAACACAGTCCCGTGTAAAAACCCGTCCAAAAATGCGTGTATCTGCGCGTGAACAATTTGTGTGCAAACAGGGTACTCGCAGACATACATGCGCTCGTACACACGGCCTCCGCAAAAAATTTTTGAAAACGACCAAACACCGACAAATCTTTCTTATAAAGAAAGCCGAGATTGTCACTATCGTTCACAAAAGTACTGAAGCAGGCACGACCAGAGAAGGACGGAGACAATCGCATAAGGAAAAGAGACAATCGCATAAACAAATGGAAGGAAAGAGACAGGACAAAGGACAAACTGACTGACCTTTGGAAAAGTGAGTCTTCTTTTTGGCCGGTTTCCTTCACCCGTATCTGCTCCTTGCAGTTGACTTTAGTGCTCTGTTGGAAGAGGGAAGATTTGGCGGTGACGAAGGAGAGGAAAGATGAGTTTGAAAATGGTTTTTTGGAGAAGGCGATGGGTTATTTTAGGTATAGACAGGTGGTCGCATGTAGGAGCGCGTGTATATTCGCATGTATAATTAAACAGCCGCATTTATACACGCCATTTTACAAATCTAGATGCGCTGTTACACGCGATTTAAAACAGTGAGACTCGCTATTACACGCGATCAACACAAGATATAGAAACTTTTTATACTTTCATTAAAAATTGATTATGATTAATATGTGTTTGCTCTTTTGTACATAGGATGTCATCAACCTCCTCAAGCAATTCTGGTGAGGATGAGACAATGCGTTATCGTAATTGCGATGTGTGGTTGGGACAAAGGATCAAGTGTATGTGTGGTTGGGACAAAGGATCAAGTGTATGTGTAATCGATGTCAAGGATGCATTGTACAAGCGCGTCGAATTACCTTGAATCACATCTCCAATATGGAGAATGGAATCAAATAGGTTTAGAGGTGAGTAGATGTAAATTGATAGTATTCAAATGACTCATGGTGTCTAAATTAATGGAGTTGTAATATATGTACTCTAATTGAAGCACGATGCAGTACCACACCCTAACATGGTGCCCTACGCATGGCGAGAGCACGCAAAGCATCGACGAGATGATGCTAGAGCTTCGAGATCTATTGTCAGAGATGAGTGGGAAAGGGATGACAATAGCCCTGCACCCCACGAAGTTGTGGAAGAGGAAGTGTTTGATGATATGGTGCGATATCTTTTTAGGGATGATCCCAAAGGTATGGACGACGATGATATGGAACAAGAGCATCTTTACAAGGCTTCATCGAGCAGTGGAGGCGGTTTGTTTGGTAGAGGAGACTTTTCCGCGAACCATTCTCACAAGTCAACTACATCTCATTGTGCATTTAGTGGACGAAATTGCTTTATGTGGCACTGTGCATGCGCCTTGGATGTTCTTCTTAGAGCGCTTCATGAAGACCTTAAAAGACTTTGTGAGGCAAAGTGCAAGGCCTAAAGGACGCATGGCCGAGGGTTGGTTGATACAAGAGTCTCTTGTATATATTTCAGAATTTCTTGGTCAGGTGGACAGCTCTTTATGGAGCAATGAAGAGGACTTGAGGATGACCTCTATTGTGCCTCAAGGAAAAGGACAGAGTAAAGTAATTGACAGAACATTGATTGATGATCTCAATTTCACTTGCATCCTTAATAGTGATGTGATGAGCAGATAGGTTACAAGATATGAGAATGCAAAGACAAAAAGGCAAGCAGAAAGAGCTCTCTTTCGGAGGCAACATGGCTCTCTTTCGGAGGCAACATGGCTCTCTTTCGGAGGCAACATGGCTCTCGTAAGGCATACCCTAAGCATCTAGCAACACTTCCGAATGATATCCATGTTGTTGATTGGTTGCATGAGGAAATGGAGAGAGCAAAGAGCGGCGAGGGGCTGCATATCATGGCAGAAGAATGGGAGTATGCATGAGGATGCATGTTAAAGGTACATAGAACTAATGTTTTGCATTAGTTGTAAGTGATTTACTTTTAATATTTATTCACATTGCTTACACAAATATTGCTTCTATTTTGGTCCAGTGCACTATGTTCAATGCTATATGGTGTGAAGGCAAGCATTTTCGAACACAAAGAACTGATGAAAAGAGGAATACACAAGATTGCAGTGTCATTAGTAGCTTTGAGGGAGCCAATGGAAAAATGGATGATTATTGTGGCACAATCCAAGACATATTTAGGCTTGACTTTCGTCGCTTCTTTGTGTATATTTTGGATGTCAAATGGCAAATGAACGTGGTGGAAAAAGGGCCTAATGCAACGATAAAACGCCATGCAAGTGGCTATGTAACTATTGACTCTACAAAGTTTTGGCAAACAAAGAAAGATAGGCTCGTATTGCCACAACAATGTAAGCAGGTATGCATTTTTTTACTAATGTGTTTCATGTACATATATATCTAAGCTCGCGTACCCCTTGACTTTTGATATGCTAATTAATTACTGCAGTATGTGTATTTGAGTAGGTTATCTATTTGCCAATGGTGCATGACATTAAATGGTGGTACATCATCCCTATTGCACCACGTTTCAAAGTGATGTATAATACATTCACTGATATGGATCATATGGAGGATGTAGCAAGCCGCAATGAAGATGGTGTTGAACATGCCAATGAAGATGTTATGATCGATGATCAAGAAATAAGAGATGATCATGATAATGAGGATGAGCGTGCCATTTCTCATGATCATGAGGATGATCCTACCATTGAGGATGATGGTGATGTTGATGAGGATGATCAGGGCATCGATACTATTATCAATGGACAGAATACCGATAGTGGAATAAATTTAATCGTAGCCTTACAAATTGATCAAATGGATATTGATGTTGATTGTTTGGCAAGGATGGATCTTATTGAAGATGAGATCAAACCCTAACCAATCCATCACTGTATCATTCTAAATTGATGACATTTCTATTGTATATGTTATCTTTTAATTATCCTCTCATGATTTTCTTTTGAATATATTACATTGTTGTAAATGAATGTAGTGGGATTGTGTAATGATATATACTGTAATGTACTATGAGATGGTTTAAAGAAAATGGTTTTTAATTTTGTAAAGGAATGGAGTTTTTCTTAATAAAGTTCTTGCGTGTATAATTGCGCGTATATACACGCACTGATACACGCGTTTTTGAAACCAATATACACGCGAATTTAGATGCCAATATACACGCGCTGGTAGACGCGTTTTTGAAACCAGTATACACGCAAATTTAGATGCCAATATACACGCACCCGTACTACTCATATACATGCGTGACCATAAACGCGCCCGTAACTTATCGCGTGTATTGAACGTGTGTATGGCAGCAGTGTCTTGTAGTGAAATCAAACCTGATTTGCTCAAAAAAGTGAAAAGAGACCATCTTGTTTGTGGAAGTTTGACTAACAGATGTGGAGTGATGTGGGGTATGTTGTGTAGTGATGAGTGGAATAATGTGGGTGATGTGTGGAATGATCTCTGGAGTGATGAGAAGTGATGTGTGGATTGATGTGCATTGATGTGGATGATGTAGATGATGTGGAAATGATGTGTGGATGATGTGGAAATGATGTGGGATGATGTGAATGAATTTGGAAATGATGTGGGATCATGTGAATGAATGTGGGAATGATGTGGAATGATGTGGATGAATGTGGGATCATGTGAATGAATGTGGGAACAATGTGGAATGATGTGAATGAATGTGGGAACAATGTGGGATGATGTGAATGAATGTGGGAACGATGTGGGATGATGTGAATGAATGTGGGAACGATGTGGGATGATGTGAATGAATGTGAGAATGATGTAAGATGATGTGAATGGATGTGAATTGATGTAGAAAAATGTGGAATAACGAGAAATGATGTGGAATGATATTGAATGATGAGAAAGGATGTGGAATGATGAGGAAAGATGGGAATTTTGTTGGAAACTATTTTTGCATATGAAACCTATTTTTTTTATGGATTGTTTTACGTCAAGAATGCTAGGGGAAGCATTGTTGGAAACTATTTTTTGCATATGAAACCTATTTTTTTTTATGGATTGTTTTACGTCAAGAATGCTAGGGGAAGCATTTTGACTATCTTGTGGAATGAGGTCATGTGGGGACCTAAGTGAAAATGTTCCAACAACTGACAGAGAGTCAAAGAAGGACGTCTCATGTGGCAAGGTCTCAGCGAGGTCTTGACCAGCCTCAGTTTGATTAAAATGGTGAGCTTCCGGTATGGTGGATGAGAGACCAAGGAAGCGGCCTATGAGTGAAGCGCTAGGTCACCTGGGAAGAAGGAACCTAGAGGGCTGATCTTCAACGAAGAGTCCATATGAATTTTATGTGATTATACTCCTAGGTACTATGGACTGGGAACTGTTGAAAATTTCCTTGAGTGAGCACGTGGTGAGTATTTTGGTTGCCGATGATGCCATAGGTATGCTAGAAGGAATGAGTGAAATTGGATGTTGGAAATTGGACCTAGAAATGGAATACTGAGGATTCGGATGGAAACACTGTGTGGTTTTATTGCAATACTATTTTGGAAATAGTTGAATCTAAGAAAAGGTAATTTCATATGGGGTGCGTAAGTGGTGTGCCTATTTAAATTCTGCATGAGTGCCGGCTAGGGGGCCTGGGAACTCTTTTCCCTATACCCGGGACAAAACATAACCAAACTTTTATACTGGATCCTATCAATAACCCACAGGCTGGATCGATGGATTCTTATAATAAAATTCAATTATGTTCAAGTTACGATAGTTGAAGTAAGTCACTGGATAATTCTTGTTCTATGGAAAAGAATCAATGGATGTGCCTCTTTTGATGGGGAAAAAAGCATTGGTCTCTATGAAGCAAGTGCAAGTTCATGCTGTGAACTGGCCATGTGACCCCCGTGGGTTCACTGAAATACAAAGGATAGATAAGACCCTTGACTACATTAGAAGATTTTCTTGGAGGAATCGCCTATGCTTTCTGGGCGAGGGAAGTTTTTTCCGAGTTCGGTTTTGGAAAAACCAAGGGATTAGTCTCTTGTCCAGACATTCATGGTGGACGAGGCCCTGAGCAGGAAGCTCTGCCCTATGCGCAAGGTTGCTACTTCCGCTGCTGCTAGCATGCGCAAGGGGCATGGATCTCACATCATAACACTTATTAATTTCCTAAAATGGAGGAGCAGCTTTGTTAATTCAAAGTGGGATTAACATCCCCCCTACCTGATGTAGGTTCTGTCCTTATAGAACCTTTTATTGAGGTCAAAATCTTTGGTCACGGAACTCATGCATGTAGAAGTTGTGGCATGATTGAAGCTTTTTGGAATGCTGAGTGGTGTGACATCCATAATCCTATGTCTATCATATCTTCGAATGTGACATGCATGTACCCTGGTAGACACCTGAGGAGATGAAGTAAAGCATCATACCTCATTCCTCTAGGCTTTTGTTCATGTCGAAGAAAATATTTTTTGCATCATGCCCATCATTCATTCCTTTGGCTAGTCGATGAGAACCACTATCAATTTCAGGAATCGAATTGCAGCCACGATGTCTAGATCTGGAGTTCTTTTCCATGATCGAATCCATGTGAGCATCTGATTTCTTTAACTAGATATATCTGGAAATTTCGAGGCAAGAATTTCAGAAAGTTGTAGCAAACATGGGAGTCCCGCTCTCTTTCTACCTTGAATTGTGATGGCGTGAGTCTCCTCTTGATAGGCATGTAGAGTGGGTTGACTCTTTTTTTTTGGTGTTGAGCTTTTATGCTCCCAACTGTATTCTGGAATGGTGAGGTATTCTTTGCACCATTTGGGTTGTATTCCAAAATTATCCAGGCGGGGGTTGTCACCATCTATTTCAATTGCATAATACACACCCTGTGTGTGCACTGGGATGTTGTTTATGCCACCTGTGGAAACAATAAATGATCATAAATGTAACCATTCAAATTTCAAATAGATCGACAAGATGTGGATTTTTCAGCTTTGTGTGTCATGCCACATTCTCCCCACAAGGTTCCTTCTCTACTTATTGATAGTAATTCTTCCATATCTGGCATTGGGGTGCAGAGAGGGTAAGGAAGATTTTGCTGTCCCCTCAACTCTATGGTAGAGTAGCTTCTAGCAAGATTCTATTTGTTGGCTCAAAAGGCGTAATCTGCAT
Organism: Cibotium barometz; assembly: GCF_041138505.1. Taxonomy (NCBI): domain Eukaryota; kingdom Viridiplantae; phylum Streptophyta; class Polypodiopsida; order Cyatheales; family Cibotiaceae; genus Cibotium; species Cibotium barometz. The sequence continues at coordinate 7,597,824 of NC_141096.1, read as the reverse complement.
GAGTACTTGGAACATCAATTTTGGCTTTGGAGCTGGTTCCATGCGCATAATAGGCTCTCGTACTCTGCAGTAGCTGACAAAGAATCCAAAACATTTTGATCAATAAATGGTTTTATGTCATCTATGGGGTGTTGACTACACACTTCATTGAGTTGCTTGTGTGGAGTATGTTCATTGCTGAAATCTCCTTGGGGTTGAGAGGGTTAGTAGGAAATTCAACAAGGGGTAAGGAGTAACGTGAAAAGATATAGTCAGCCTTAGTTTTATTAGTAGGCGAGACACTAGGATAAGGATTTAGTACTTTACTAGAGAGAGCGATGGGAACACATGATCAGTTTTTTACAGATATGGAGGATCCTGGGGATTCCTCTTGCCCTTCCCCTGAACTAGGTGGAAGTTTAATAGTCTTCATAAACTCATGAAGGTCAGTGATCTCTTCTAGGACTATATTTGGATATTCAATATGTTCATGATCAAAATCATAAATTACATTAGTGAGAACTACCTCCACATGTTTATGTATTTTTATATATAGTTTTATGTTACCCAATGGATGATATAATGTATGTTTAGATAGATTTAGATATTTCCAAGTATCATAAACCTCAACCCACTCATGGTTAATTATCACTGGTAGCTGCGAGTCGAGTTTGTCAACACTGTCATCTAGGATGGTTGATTGTTGCAGCACCTGACACCAACTCTAAAGATTCAGCACTATGGGATGTAGTTGGAAAAAGAAAATGTCAGTAGGAGTAGCTAGTACCACATCTCCTCTAAGGACACCCATCACTAAGGTGGGATCTGCATTTATATTTGTGTTTTGATGTATTAGTGCTAGATATTCTAAACTAAGGTCTTTTGTTAGGTTAATCTCCTATTGAAGGAGTGAGAGGGTTAGTGTAAACAAAAACAAAGAGAGAGTTTGAGGAGGGTCCCAACAAGGAGTCACCGACAACAAGGAGCCTATCTCCGAGAGGCACACTCGATAAGTTGGCATAACTCGTCTGTCTTATCACTTCTTTGAGGAATTTCTTTAAGAGTGAAATGTTGCTCTAATTCCAGTATCCTTCGATCTTTTTCATTGAGTAGCATGAAATGGCAGCTTCTCTTGCATTTCGAGCACCTGTGAGCTCTATGTACCTTCTTTCTACTTCTTCTCTTGTAGTTTTATGGGTGTTTACCTGGGCCTGTGCCTCTTTGTAGTTGCCTGAGAGGCGATCCTATGTGCTAGTGTTTGGCTGTTGTGGAGGTGTTGGTTGACATGTTCGAGAACTTGCTAGTGACTCTCCAACACTGCTCCATTGTATTGTTCTCGGCACTAATACTCACATTCAGCTCTCTTATCTTCTTTTCATGTGCTTTGTTTAGAAGTTCTCACTCAATTTGCAAGCTAGTTACCTTTTGTTGAGAGTGACAACATATTCTTCCTTAAGTTTTCTTATTTGTATGGTAAAGCCTTCTTCTTTATCTTGAAAGGTGGCATGATCTTCCTTGAGTTGGGTCCTGTGCTGCGCGTCCTTTTCTTTGTTATGTGCCACTTATTTTTGGAGCTTCTCTTTAGCTTGTTCTTGCTCCGTACTGAGGGCCTCATTTTCCTTGCGTCTCCTGACAATTGTTTTGCTCAGCAGCACGTTATGCTCCTCTAATGCTGTTATCTTTGCTTCATGATCCTTTGAAGATTTTAAACCTTTAACAATTGTATCTTTGTGTGTGGCAGCTAGCTAGCTATTCTTTCAAGGCTTGTATGTGGCTTATGGTGTCTTTGAGGGCTACACAACTTTTGTAAGGTAAAGAATCAATCAAACCAACTTTGAGGGCTACACAACAACTTTTGCAAGGTAACGAATCAATCAAACCAAGGGTAAGCCTAAAAAATGAAGTTTATGCTCTCTTTTATTTGTTAACCTTCTTCCTAACCTCCCTCATGCTTGGGAAGCATTTTATTTTGTGATTTTTCTTGATTTATGATTATTTAATGTTTATGTTTAAGCTTAGGTTTATGCTTAAACTAATCTTTATACTAAAATTGTGATTTAATGCATTTTGATTTCATAGAAAATGTGGGAAAGTTATGGCAAAATTTTCTTATTAGAAAATGAAGGTTTATGCATAATAAATTTAATTCTAAAAGTGGAATTTTGAGCATTCTCATTTCATGGAAAATGTGGGGATGCCATGGCAAAATTTTATCATTAGAAAATGAAGGTTATGCATAAACTAATTTTTATGTTAAAAGTGTAATTTTGAAAATTATCATTTCATAGAAAATGCGGAGGAACTATGGCAGAATTTTTATTATTAGAAAATAAATTTTATGCATAATTGAATTTTATGCTAAAAGTGGAATTTTAAGAATTCTCATTTCATAGAAAATATGGGGAAGTTATGGTAAATGACATTTATGCATAAATAATTTTTATAGTAAAAGTGGGATTTTGAGCATTATCATTTCATAGAAAATGTGGGAAAGCTTTGGAAAATTTTATATTATTAGAGAATGAATTTATGCATAATAGATTTTATGCTAAAAGTGGAGTTTTGAGCATTATTCATTCACTAGAAAAATAAAGAAGGTTATGCACAAATTTTCTAGATTCATTCAATTTATGAGAATTATTGAAATGATTGCTGAAAGAGCAAATATGGGTATAATTGATTTTGTAAATCCCATGAGATTATATGCATAAATCTTTTATTCAAAAAGAAGAATATTGAGCATATTTTATTTTGGGAAAATTGAGATAAGAATGAGAAAATATTCATAAGAATGCATCGAGAAATCATGGATAAAATTTTGATCAGAAAGAGGAATCCTGAGCATATTTAACTTCTAGAAATTGAAGTATACATCTAGATTCTCGAGAAATAGAATCTTGGGTACATTTTGAATGGAAAAAGGATTTCCCAAAAAAAAAAACCAGAAACACGCTTAGTTGGATGAATGTAAAATACTTGTGACTGACTTATTCCTAGATCCCTTGGGAAAGGAACATGGAATTATTGAAAGGATCGAGGATCCAAAAGTAAACGGAAACTTAGACTTAATTAAATTGAGTCGAGAAAAAGTTACCTTTAACTGAGCCAAGTAATGGTTAAGACTTAGAAAGTTCAATTAGTATGAAAAGTAGATTAATTGTACTTTTAACTTGGTTGATTGTGGAACAAAAGTTTTGATAACTAGATCAAGCACTACAAGGGATCGGGCTCATACCCACGCTCCTAGCCGCGAAAAATGACTTGTGGAAAAAAAGTAGCGAGCCCGTGTATCAGCACGTGTATCATCGCGGCCAGAGACATGCGTGTAAAAGCGCGTGTATAGACGCAGTCAGATGCGCTGATACGAGGGCTTATACACGCGTTTTGTCAGTTTAGTTGTGCTTATACATGCACATTTCACAGAGTATTTGTGTATATACACGCGACTTTTATAGAGTTGATGCGTCTATACACGCGAACAGAGAGCAAAAAAAATAATCCAAAGTGCTATTTGGTACCTGAATGCTGTTCCAGCATTCCAGCACTCAATAGCACTCTCTCTGGATTTTTTTTGGGTGCATTGCACCATCCACGAGGAAGATTTAGTGCATTGTCATTACACGATTCAAGAACGACATGAATGCATACATTGTCAATACACGATTCAAGACAGACATGAATGCAATACTATCAATTCACGATTCAATATTACTATGAAAATTTTATGTGTACACATATATACAAGGGAGTCCATATGTGGAAGTAGCCCATGGCTTCAATTATGAACATATATATACAACCACATCCTCAATATGGAATGTGATACTATAAGTCTGAGTACTACTCAGACCTAGATGATGACCCACTGCTCCCTCCATGATCAGATGAGCTCACATCGGTATACATGTCTGATGCGTAGTGCTCACATCCAGCAGGAGAAGTGGTGGCGGGCGAGTGGATCATCAATGGTGGCAGGAGCATCAGCAAGTGCAGCAGCAGCTTGTGCCTGTTCAAGTAATATATCATATATAAGTATATATATATGTAATTCAATAAACCAAAATCATTTGTTTAGAGTTTTCAAGTACTTGTCGATCGTATGGTCTCATGGCCATCTCAAACTGCGCGTCCGTAATACGTCCCTTGGCCATCTCAAACTGCGCGTCTGTAATACGTCCCTCGGCTCTGAAGAGGGCCCACGTGTCACGTCTTCTATGCCGGCGAGCATACCCAGTATCGTGGGCTGTGGGCTTCCTCCCTATAACCCGTCTCGCTGTATCATAATCAACACAATTTGTAAGATTTAAACAATCATAGAATCAATGAATTAAGTAAACAATCAAATAAAGTGGCAAGATACTTATTACGAACTCTGCCTCCCATGACTCGACGCCACCAGATTGAAAATGCAAAGATCCAATGGTCTCCATCTGGATCCGTTGTGCCTCCACATGCTGCCTGCTCTTCACGCCACCCTCTGCTCGTTTCTTTACCTCCTTCCACTCGTGTTTGTGCACAGTGGCAGGTTTCTCGGCAGGATAGCCACCCGCAGCTACATTTAGCCCATCATAGTACACGAGTTTCTTAAGGTGAGATCTTTTATTACTTAAGATCTTCCTTATTCGCATCCTTCCCCATACATTAGAGAATGTCGCATGTGGGGGATTGGGGTACCGACTATGTACAACATCTATCACCTCCCCAACTAATCGGCTATTTTGATCTTTAAATTTAATAAAACAATTTCTATACAAGTTTGAAAGTACCCCACGCATGTACTCCATTACCTCTTTCCCCCTTGCATCCATCACTACCCTGCCCCTATCTGCCACATCATAGTAGATCACTCCCTCCACCTCTCTCACCTCCTCCTCATCCTCACTGTCTCCTCTAACTCTTCTCCCTCTATCTCCTCTCTCACCGCGTGCCCCACTACCTCCCCCACCACCAAAGCACCCGCCGCATCCTCCACTTCCACTCTTCCTACTGCGGCATTTGCTCTCCTCTGTACTGCGGGTGGAGTCACGACTGGGGGATTATCTATGTGACTATGGCTGTGAGGGAGTACGTGATGGTGGCTGTGTGAGCCCTGACGTGACGGTGCCTGGGAGGGTGTGCGTGAGTGTGTCTGGGATGGGGTATGTCTCCTCGGTGGGCGTGGAAGAGGAGAAGCTGCATGCCATCTTCCCGGACTCGCAGGCATAGACGGCAGTGGAGTGACATGGATACTCGGGGGCGGGGTATAGATATCAGGAAATCCCAAAGGGGGATGGGCATATATATACTCTGTAAGCTCAACTGGACTAGGATGGCACCCAAAATGATTTAGCATCTCCATCATCCAAGTGCCGTACGCAAATGGATCGGATGAAGAACTTGGATCCATGAAGAATCTGCAAAAATAAAAGTATATACATGAAGGATCCATGAAGGGAAACACTCTATGTATCAAAGCATAGTCGCCATGAAGGGAATCATTCTATGTGTATTAAAGCACAAAGATGAAGATTGAAAGCACAAACTTTATGCAGCATCTTGATCAAGGTTGTTCCTATACATGCTTGATGATTCCCCATGATGACAACATGCAAGCTAGCACATATGATTTTGTGAAGGCAAGCCATATGCAGATGGGATCATCTCTCTCTTGAGCTAGAAAAACACAGTCCCGTGTAAAAATCCGTCCAAAAACGCGTGTATCTGCGCGTGAACAATTTATGTGCAAACAGGGTACACATAGACATACACGCGCTCGTACACGCGGCCTATGCAAAAAATTTTCGAAAACGACCAAACATTGACAAATCTTTCTTATAAAGAAAGCCGAGGCTGTCACTATCGTTCACAAAAGTACTGAAGCAAGCACGACCAGAGAAGGACGGAGACAATCGCATAAGGAAAAGAGACAATCGCATAAACAAATGGAAGGAAAGAGACAGGACAAAGGACAAACTGACTCACCTCTGGAAAAGTGTCTCTTTTTTTTCGCCGGTTTCCTTCACCCGTGTCTGCTCCTTGCACTTGGCTTTAGTGCTCTGTTGGAAGAGGGAAGATTTGGCGGCGGCGACGAAGGAGAGGAAAGATGAGTTTGAAAATGGTTTTTTAGAGAAGGCGGCGGGTTATTTTAGGTATAGACAGGTGCTCGCGTATAGGAGCACGTGTATATTCGCATGTATAATTAAACAGCCGCATTTATACACGCAATTTTACAAATCTAGACGTGCTGTTACACGTGATTTAAAATAGTGAGACGCGCTATTACATGCGATCAACACAAGATATAGAAACTTTTTATACTTTCATTAAAAATTGATTATGATTAATATGTGTTTGCTCTTTTGTACATAGGATGTCAAGCAGTTCTGGGGTGAGGATGAGACAATGTGTCATCGTAATCGCGATGTGTGGTTGGGACAAAGGATCAAGTGTATGTGTGGTTGGGACAAAGGATCAAGTGTATGTGTAATCGATGTCAAGGATGCATTGTACGAGCGCGTCGAATTACCTTGAATCACATCTCCATGTATGGAGAATGGAATCAAATAGGTTTAGAGGTGAGTAGATGTAAATTGATAGTATTCAAATGACTCATGGTGTCTAAATTAATGGAGTTGTAATATATATACTCTAATTGAAGCAGGATTCAGTACCACACCCTAACATGGTGCCCTACGTGCGGCGAGAGCATGCAAAGCGTTGACGAGTTGATGATGGAGCTTCGAGATCTATTGTCAGAGATGAGTGGGAAAGGGATGACAATAGCCCTGCACCCCACGAAGTTGTGGAATAGGAAGTGTTTGATGATATGGTGCGGTATCTTTTTAGGGATGATCCTAAAGGTATGGACGACGATGATATGGAACAAGAGCATATTTATAAGGCTTCATCGACACCGGTTTTTGAAGGGTGCACATTCTCTATTTTACATGCTTCACTTGAACTACTCAATATACAAACAGTTTATGGATGGAGCAATGCAAGTCTTGACGCATTATTGAAGTAAGCATTCTAACTTGCAAATTTGAATTAGTGGTTTAGGGTTTAGGTTTAGGGTTTAAAACTAATTGATGATATTGGATGCAGGCTATTATCAATGCTTCCAAAGGGGAATAGACTACCCACCTCAAGAGACATAGTGAGGCGCTATGTGACATCTCTTGGAGGATTGGATTATGATTGCATACATGCATGCGTTAATGATTTCATTCTCTTTCGTGGGACGCATAAGGAGGCTCGACATTGTCCCACTTGTGGTGAAGCAAGGTATAGAACAGATGTGAATAGTTTTGATGTACCTCATAAAGTCTTGCGACACTTTCCTATAGTTCATTGCATCAAACACATGTTCCAGTGCAAATCCATAGTAGAGCTCATGTCATGGCATTCCTCACATTGATCAGATGATGGCATGTGGAGAATTCCCGCAGACACTCTTACTTGGAAGCATATTGAAGATGAGTGGCCCAGCTTTAAAACAAAGCCCAAAAACTTGAGACTTGGCCTAGGTATGGATGGAGTGAATCCATTTGGTTTAAAAAGCACCATATACAGCGTGTGGCCAGTTGTGTTGGTGAATCACAACCTTCCACCATCAATGGTGATCAAGAAGGGACATCTTATGTTATCCCTTCTAATTCCAGGGAAACATAAAGTCAAGCATATGGATGTTTATCTCGAACTGTTGATTGATGAATTGGAGGAACTATGGAGAGGTGTTGCGGTGGTGGACATTAGTAGGCCTCTTTCCTCTTGACACTTCGACTTATGTTATCCCTTCTAGTTCCAGGGGAACATAAAGTCAAGCATATGGATGTTTATCTCGAACTATTGATTGATGAGTTGGAGGAATTATGGAGAGGTGTTGCGGTGGTGGACATTAGTAGTCCCTCCTCTCGACACTTCGACTTAAAAGCAGTGTTGATATGGACAATGCATGACCTTCTAGGATACAACGATTGTTCTGGTAAGAATTCTAATTACCTCCCGACTCTAATACTATTGGCTATACTAATTATAACTATTGACTTTATTATTCTAACTTTTATTTATATTTTAACAGGTTTGAAAACATCGGGTAATTATGCATGTCCTGTTTGTGGCCCTTCGTTAGTACATGAGTATGCTGACGGTTTGTGTAAGACCATATTCGATAATCATCATCGATTTCTCCCGTCAGATCATCCTAAATATGTTGCTAGTAAGAGTAACATTCCTCCACAAACACTTCGTGCAAAAGATTGGAAGCATATTTGGGAGTCTACAAATGTTCTTCCTCCACATGGCATGAACAGGTATAGTAATGTTTTTCAATCTTTTTTTGTGTAGTCTCTAATTGGATTAAAGATCACATAGAGCAATCCCCCCTTATGTAGGTACTCCATTTTTTTTCGGCTACCATATTGGACCCATCTTAAGAATAACCATCTTCTTGATCCCATGCACATCTTCAAGAATGTGGGATCTGGTATTTGGGAACATGTTATTGGTAAACGAGACAATGTTAGCGTACGGGAGGACTTGCGGGTCGCAGGACGTATGCGTCAAACTTGGCCAGTTATGTAAGATTCCTCCCCAGCCTCTCAAGATGTCCAGCATCGTCCCCCTGTAATCAATTCCCTCTTCAGAAACATAAGAGATCTCGTCTTTGCCTGTTTTGACATAGAGAGAGAAAATATTCTAGAGAGAGAATATTCAGATTATGACTATTTTTGGATAGAAAAATAACTCATCTTATTAAAATAAGTTCCCCTGAAACAGAAATTCAAAAAAGAACTTTCCAATGTGCAATTAGAATTAATTGGAAATGGGTATGAAGGACCTTAGCCTAAGGGTCTAGATTTTCAGAAATTTTTGGATTATGGTCCAATAAGGTTCCTATGGACCAATAAGATCAATCCATGTGTGGGGAGGAGATAAATCCAATTTGTAAAAGAAGATACCCAAAAATGAGTAAATGCTCACATAAGATGAAGAGTTGACTATGTACAAGGTTTATTAGTAAGAAACTATGAGTAATATAAAAAATATGAGATATTTTGGGTATAATCATTCCATTTTGACACATATGTAAGGAAGGGGAGTCCCTTAAAGGAGGTGCATACTTCACATGCTTGAATGAGTTTTAAACTCAAAAATATTGTGATATTTTTATCTCTCCTCTCTCTTGAATCAAACCAAATCAAAATGGAACCAAACCGAATCAAAAAGCAACCAAACTAGGTCCAAATCTAGTCTAAATCAAAAAGCAACCAAACTAGGTCCAAATCTAGTCCAAATAAAAAAGCAACCAAACTAGGTCCAAATCTAGTCCAAATTCAACCAAACTGAAATCTGGAAAATTCTAGAAATCAGTTAGCTTTAGTTAGAGCTTCCTTCTCCTATAAATAGAACATGAATCCTTTGAAAAAAAGAGGAGAATTTTACTATACTAGAGTTATGCTGAAATAATGCTAATTTCTACTATTCTCTAAAATTCTCTCTAAATTGAAGAAATTGGAGCTTCCCTCTTTCTTCAATCCCCATTGGTGGCTCCATCAACATACTTAACCGATTGATTGGTTGGGGGCCTCTACCGTGAATAAAGAATCAAGCAATTTGTAAGGTAATTGGTGAATTTTGATCTTTTCTATAATTTCTCAATGTTTCTCTCTTCTCAACCCCTCTCAAGCTTGAGAAGCTTAATTGGAATGGTTTTTGAATGCTATTGAAGTTAATTGATGAATGGTAGTGAAGAATTACATAATTTGATGAATGCTATTGAAGTTAATTGATTAATTATTAAAGAATTACATAAATTTCCATTTATGCTTAATTCTAATGGTTTTTATGTAATTTCTCTCTCTCACTCAAGAAATGGTCATACTCATGACCCATTCTCAATCCAAATGAAGCTTTTCATAAAGCTTTTCCTTAATCCAAGATTAATCTATGCTTGAGGCCAAATTAATGGCTTTTTTCTATACTTTTAGTTTATGTATTTCATGAATATTGATGATTCAATCCATTATTGGGTTAATGATCCAATTAGGGATCATTCTAATCATTCTCTTAATGATAAGCAAAATAAATTGAGATTTATCAGTCATAATAGCGGAGCTATGGCAAAATTTTTATAAAAATTACACATAAAATAATTTCATTCAAAGCATGAAAAGAGAACTTCCTACCATATTCTAGGAATTATCATCCTAGATTAATTGAAAGAATTTTATTGTAATCATGGAGAAATTAATTTTTATGTTATGCATAGTTGATGATTATTTTATTATAAAAGTGTTACTTCTATCATATTTGGATTTCATGCATAGAGGTATGCATAAAAGTTGATTATTTTATTATAAAAGTGTTACTTTTATCATATTTGTATTTCATGCATAGAGGTATGCATAAAAGTTGATTATTTTATTATGCATAAAAGTGTTACTTTTATCATATTTGGATTTCATGCATAGAGGTATGCATAAAAGTTGATTATTTTATTATAAAAGTGTTACTTTTATCATATTTGGATTTCATGCATAGAGGTATGCATAAAAGTTGATTATTTTATTATAAAAGTGTTACTTTTATCATATTTGGATTTCATGCATAGAGGTATGCATAAAAGTTGATTATTTTATTGTAAAAGTGTTACTTTTATCATATTGGATTTCATGCATAGAGGTATGCATAAAAGATATTCTTTTATACTAAAAGTGTTATTTTCATCATAAATGGATTTTATGCATAACTTAGATGCATAAGAGAAATTCTTTTATTCTAAAAGTGTAATTCCTACCAAATTGGGTTTATGCATAAGAAGATGCATAAAAGATTGATTTTTAATTCAAAAGTGTCATTCTCATCTAAATTAAATTTATGCATAGGAAGATGTATAAAAGAATGGATTTTTAATTCAAAAGTGTTATTCTCATCCAAATTGAATTTATGCATAGGAAGATGCATAAAAGATGGATTTTTAATTCAAAAGTGTCAATTCTCTTGAGTTTATGAATAGGAAGATGCATAAAAGATTGAATTTTAATTTAAAAGTGTCATTTTCATTTAAAATGAATTTATGCATAGGAAGATGCATAAAAGATTGATTTTTATTTCGAAAGTGTTAGTCTCCTTAAATGGAATTTATGCATAAATAAATGTGTAGAGAAATCTTATATCAAATATAAGAATTCTCTTGTATTCTCTAAATAGGTATGGGAAGTGATAGGAAGTGATAAGAGGCATATGAGATGTGATAGGAAGTGATAAGAGGCATATGAGATGTGATAGGATGTGATAAGATGTGTATGAGATGTGATAGGATGTGATAAGAGGTGTATGAGATGTGATAAGATGTGATAAGATGCATATGAGATGAGTTAGGATGTGATAAGATGAGTTAAGATGTGATAAGATGTGTATGAGATGTGATAGGATGTGATAAGAGGTGTATGAGATGTGATAAGATGTAATAAGATGCATATGAGATGAGTTAGGATGTGATAAGAGGAGTTTAGATGTCATAAGATGTGTATGGGATGAGGTAAGAAGTGTATGTGATGGGATAAGATGTATATGGGTTGTGATAGGGTGAGAATGGATGTGATGTAAAAGAATAGATGTGAAGGCGTATGGATTTAATGGGAATGTGGAAATGGATGTATGAATTTGAATGTGGATGTGGATGTATGGATGTGGATATGGATGTGTATGTATAAATGCGGATATGGGATTGGATGTATGATGTGGATGTACAAACATGGATGTGTATGTAGAATAATGAATGTGAATGTGTATGCTAAATAATATGTCATCGATATGAATGAATGGATGAGAATGAGTACACATATGAATGGAATGTGGAATAAGTAATGTGGAATGAGGAGGGATAATGTGGAAAGATGAGAGTTCGATATAGAAACTGTATTTTGTGACCTGTTTGTAAATGACTGTTTTATATCAAGAATGCTGGGGAAGCATTTTGACCGTCTTGTGGATTAAGGTCATGGAGACCAATCTGATAAAGTTGCAACTGCTGACGGAGAGTCAATGGAGGACGTCTCGCGTAGCAAGGTCGACCGAGGTCTTGACCAGCCTCGGTTCGATTTAAATGGTGAGCTGCCGGTACGGTGGATGAGGGACCAAGGAAGCGGCCTATGAGTGAAGCGCTAGGCCACCTGCGAAGGATCCTAGAGGGTGCTGACCATACGGTGTTTGGGCTCTGGGTCACCGAAGATACCCACACGTGCGTCGTGGAAGATATTGGAACAAGGAATAAGAGTTGTTTTTTGAAACCGGGCATGGATCTGGTTGATTGACCTTGCTGGTCCTCAACGGATGAGTCCATGGCTCTTTTATATGGATCTGTGGGTTGATCTTGCTGATCTTCTACGGAGATTCCATTCTGTTATATGAATATATTGCCGGTTACTATGAGCTAGGAACTATGGAAAAGGCCCCTGAGTGAACAGGTGGTGAGCGTTCTGGTTGCCAATGATGCCATAAGTATACCGATGAATGAATGACTAGAAATAAGGAATTAACCAGAGACTTTGAGGATTGTCATCAGTGACATAATGGTTTCATTAAAGGATTGTTTTAAAGTTAGCTGATGCTAAGAAAAAGGCAATTTCATATTGGGTGTGTAAGTGGTGTGGCTAGTTTTATGTTTGCATGAACTTCCGGCTAGGGGGCCTTGGAACTCTTTTCCTTGGTACCCGGGACAAAACCTAACCAAATTCCTAATTGGATCCCATCACTACAGTGGTTGGGCGGTTGGCTAACCCATGGGACTGGATGGGGTTAGGCTGGACTAATGGATCCGTAAATCGAGACTCAATTTCTATTATTACGATAGATAAAGTAAATCCCAGATAGTAATTATTCTATGGATAGGAATCAACGGCTATGCCTCTTGATGGGAAAAAAAGCGTTGATCCCAATGATTCAAGTGCAAGTTTCATCCTTGATCCGACCGAGTATCTTTATAGGTGCAGTCGGATCAACATGATCAGTAATGGTCTTGACTACGTTAGAGTAAAAAGTTATCCTGGTGGAATCGCTCGTGCTTTTCGGGTAAGGAAAGTTTTTCTGGTTTCGGTTTTGGAAAAACCGACGGATTAGTCTCTTGTCCAGATATCCGTGGATGAGGCCCTGAGTGTGGGACCTTGCCTTGCGCAAGAAGTGCTACTTCCGCTGTTAGCACCCCGAAACCGTTGCGTGGTGGGAACAGGGATCCCACAGTTGGTATCAGAGCGAATTGGCTAATAAAGATCAACTGAGAAGCCAAATATATCAAAGATTTATCAAGAAGCACAAAAAAGTTGTAATTGTGTGATATAATTCATACAAATTGATATTCAAACTAATTTCGTAAATTAGTAAGTGGGTCTTCAAATGGAAGTACCGTAATTATATGGAACCTTGACTTGCTTGAGGCTTAGACATGATGGTATTTACCTTATAATTCCAAGTATCATGACTAACCGTATATACCGAGGGTATAACTACTGCAGCTCTTTACCGGCAGTATATACGAGTAAATCTAAGACTTGAAATTATAAGCATTAATGCTATCCAGATGATGATTTCGAATGTGGTTGATATGATTTTAATTTTGTTTGAGAATTGATGAGTTGATTTGGATTCTGAATTAAAAAATGATGATTTCTGAAATTAAGTTGAAATATAATAACCTGAGTGAAACCACAATGAGGATGAATGGGACAAGTCCTTGTGATGATATTCATAACTGGAATGATGATAATGATTTCAGCAAATCACTATGAGATTAGTGGATTGTGTTATCAAATTGCTACTGTTAACACTTGACTCGGTATATCAAGTTAAGGGATGACAAATTGAGAACTTGCTTGACTGAAATTCCCGTGGAGAAATGTTCAGAAGGAAATTTTTCGGTCTAATGGACCATTATCATGTTAAAGATATGATCTGAATGAATTGTAATTTAATGATGAGTTCTATATAAGAGATATTTATCCCAGTATTCTGTTGGGTTGACCAGAATATAAGGAACCCCAGAATAAATTGGATCTTATGAAAAAGAATTGTCCTCTACCTTGCGAGATGAGGACATCTTGTGCCTTTTTAAGTGGGGAAGAATGTAAGATTCCTCCCCCAGCCTTCGAGGTATATAGGAGTAAGAACCTCCCTTTCTGATCTTATAATTATTCCCTCTCTAAAATAAAAGAAAGATTCTGTTTAAAAAAGGAAGACCTTTCCCCAGAATACTTTCTCGAGAGCCCCACCTGTTTTAAGGATTCAGAACGATGAGTTCAGAAGTAAGAACCGGTGTTTTAGATGCCAAGGAGTTGGTCATCAGTTAAAAGACTACCCAGGATCGACAGAAGCAGTATGCAGATAAGAAGAGGACAGTGAGAGAATTCAAAGAAGTAGATATGGTCTTCATTCGAGTACGGCCCAAAAGAAATTCTTTATCTCTTAGGAAGTATAAGAAGTTATCTCCCAGATATTGTGGACCATATCGGAATTCAATGAAAGTAGGTGACTTAGCCTACGAGCTTTTTGTACCTCATCACCTCAAAGTTCATATTGTATCTCATCTAAACCTTCTATAGAAATACGTGCCAAACCCAAATCATGAAAAGATGGTAAAACTTCAGTGGTGGCAAGATACCCGTTGGCTTCTAGGTTACGCTAGTTCCTTCTTTTATATAAGTCGTAACTCTTACTTGTCACTCGTAGTAATCTTACTTCCATCGATTCCCTTTCTTTCTTAATCTCCTTTATGGCTTGGTAACAAGAATTGGTTTTATCCATGATGATTTCTCACCTTCAAGACGCAAGCGAGTCTGTGAAGAAAGATTTTATAGCACTGTATGAGCGCTCACTTTTCCCTCACTTGGGAACTTCTGTAGCTCAGACCAAATGGTGGACCTGTCGAGATATAACCAGGGTAACACCGTGGGGTCGGCAGCACTTTCGTAACAATATCTGCTTGGCTATGGTTATTGAAGCCTTGGGTTTGGGTCCCCGATACTACTGCGTGATGAGATCAAGGCATGGTGGATTTTCTGAGCGGGTCTTCTTACTAGCATGTTTTCTTCCTCACCATAAGATATGCCTTTATCCCATTTTTGGCTTGCCTCTCAGAGGTCCTTTTAATAGGTCACCTTATACAAATGAGATAGGTGCTACAACAACCGGCCAAATTATTCCCATAAATGAGTTACCTTATACGTGTGCAGCTTGTGAGTGGTGCTTTTGTGACCATATGATGGATGGGCTTATGGAAGTGTAAAAAGTTCTTCTATCTTTACTGTATATGTTCCAAGAGTGAATAAAGTTGAAATCTTGTTCTTGTCTTGAGTCTTACTATGTGGGATGACGTGAATGAATGTGAAAATGATGTGGGATCATGTGAATTAATGTGGGAACGATGTGGAATGATGTGGATGAATGTGGGATCATGTGAATGAATGTGGGAACAATGTGGAATGATGTGAATGAATGTGGGATGATGTGAATGAATGTGGGAACGATGTGGGATGATGTGAATGAATGTGAGAATGATGTGAGATGATGTGAATGGATGTGAATTGATGCAGAAAAATGTGGAATAATGAGAAATGATGTGGAATGATATTGAATGATGCGAAAGGATGTGGAATGATGAGGAAAGATGAGAATTTTGTTGGAAACTATTTTTGCATATGAAACCTATTTTTTTAATGGATTGTTTTATGTCAAGAATGCTAGGGGAAGCATTTTGACTATCTTGTGGAATGAGGTCGTGTGGGGACCTAAGTGAAAATGTTCCAACAACTGACAGAGAGTCAAAGAAGGATGTCTCATTTGGCAAGGTCTCGGTCGAGGTCTTGACCAACCTCAGTTCGATTAAAATGGTGGATGAGGGACCAAGGAAGCAGCCTATGAGTGAAGCGCTAGGTCTCCTGGGAAGGAACCTAGAGGGCTGATCTTCAACAAAGAGTCCAAATGGATTTTATGTGATTATACTCCTAGGTACTATGGGCTGGGAACTGTTGAAAATTTCCTTGAGTGAGCACGTGGTGAGTGTTCTGGTTGCCGATGATGCCATAGGTATGCTGGAAGGAATGACTGAAATTGGATGTTGGAAATTGGACCTAGAAATGGAATACTGAGGATTCGGATGGAAACACTGTGTGGTTTTATTGCAATACTATTTTGGAAATAGTTGAATCTAAGAAAAGGTAATTTCATATGGGGTGCGTAAGTGGTGTGTCTATTTAAATTCTGCATGAGTGCTGGCTAGGGGGCCTGGGAACTCTTTTCCTGTACCTGGGACAAAACATAACCAAACTTTTATACTGGATCCTATCAATAACCCATAGGCTAGATCGATGGATTCTTATAATAAAATTCAATTATGTTCAAGTTACGATAGTTGAAGTAAGTCACTGGATAATTCTTGTTCTATGGAAATGAATCAATGGATGTGCCTCTTTTGATGGGGAAAAAAGTGTTGGTCTCTATGAAGCAAGTGCAAGTTCATGCTGTGAACTGGCCATGTGACCCCCGTGGGTTCATTGAAATACAAAGGATAGATAAGACCCTTGACTACATTAGAAGATTTTCTTGGAGGAATCGCCTATGCTTTCTGGGCGAGGGAAGTTTTTTTCGAGTTCGGTTTTGGAAAAACCGAGGGATTAGTCTCTTGTCCGGACATTCGTGGGTGGACGAGGCCCTGAGCAGGAAGCTCTGCCCTATGCGCAAGGTTTCTACTTCCGCTGCTGCTAGCATGCGCAGGGAGGCAGGGATCTCACATCATAACACTTATTAATTTCCTAAAATGGAGGAGCATCTTTGTTAATTCAAAGTGGGATTAACATCCCCCCTACTGATTTAGGTTCTGTCCTTATAGAACCTTTTATTGAGGTCAAAATCTTTGGTCACGGAACTCATGCCAGTAGAATTTGTGGCATGATTGAAGATTTTCAGAATGCTGAGTGTGACATCCATAATCCTATGTCTATCATATCTTTGAATGTGACATGCATGTACCCTGGTAGACACCTGAGGTGATGAAGTAAAGCATCATACCTCATTCCTCTAGGCTTTTGTTCATGTCGAAGAAAATATTTTTTGCATCATGCCCATAATTCATTCCATTGGCTGGTCAATGAGAACCACTATCAATTTTAGGAATCGAATTGCTGCCACGATGTCTAGATCTGGAATTCTTTTCCATGTGAGCATCTGATTTCTTTAACTAGATATATCTGGAAATTCCGAGGCAAGAATTTCAGAAAGTTGTAGCAAACATGGGAGTCACGCTCTCTTTCTACCCTGAATTGTGATGGCGTGAGTCTCCTCTTGATAGCCATGTAGAGTGGGTTGACTCTTTTTTTTGGTGTTGAGCTTTTATGCTCCCAACTGTATTTTGGAATGGTGAGGTATTCTTTGCACCATTTGGGTTGTATTCCAAAATCCTCCAGGCGGGGGTTGTCACCATCTATTTCAATTGCATAATACACACCCTGTGTGTGCACTGGGATGTTGTTTACGCCACCTGTGGAAACAATAAATGATCATAAATGTAACCATTCAGATTTCAAATAGATCGACAAGATGTGGAGTTTCCAGCTTTGTGTGTCATGCCACATTCTCCCCACAAGGTTCCTTCTCTACTTATTGATAGCAATTCTTCCATATTTGGCATTGGGGTGCAGAGAGGGTAAGGAAGATTTTGCTATCCCCTCAACTCTATGGTAGAGTAGCTTCTAGCAAGATTCTATTTGTTGGCTCAAAAGGTGTGATCTGCATGAGTAATTGGAACATCAATTTTGGCTCAGGAGCTGGTTCCATGTGCATAATAGGCTCTCATACTCTGCAAGCTGACAAAGAATCCAAAACATTTTGATCAATAAATGGTTTTATGTCATCTATGGGGTGTTGACTACACACTTCATTGAGTTGCTTGTGTGGAGATATGTTCATTGCCGAAATCTCCTTGGGGTTGAGAGGGTTAGTAGGAAATTCAACAAGGGGTAAGGAGTAACGTGAAAAGATATAGTCGTCCTTAGTTTTATTAGTAGGAGAGACACTAGGATAAGGATGTAGTACTTTACTAGAGAGCGATGGGAACACATGATCAATTTTTTACAGACATGGAGGATCCTGGGGATTCCTCTTGCCCTTCCCCTGAACTAGGTGGAAGTTTAATAGTCTTCATAAACTCATGAAGGTCAGTGATCTCTTCTAGGACTATATTTGGATATTCAATATGTTCATGATCAAAATCATAACTTACATTAGTGAGAACTACCTCCACATGTTTATGTATTTTTATATATAGTTTTATGTTACCCAAGGGATGATATAATGTATATTTAGATAGATTTAGATATTTCCAAGTATCATAAACCTCAACCCAATCATGCTTACTTATCCACTGGTAGCTGCGAGAACTACCTCCACATGTTTAGGTATTTTTATATATAGTTTTATGTTACCCAAGGGATGATATAATGTATATTTAGATAGATTTAGATATTTCCAAGTATCATAAACCTCAACCCACTCATGGTTAATTATCCACTGGTAGCTGCGAGTCGAGTTTGTCAACACTGTCATCTAGGATGGTTGATTGTTGCAGCACCTGACACCAACTCTAAAGATTCAGCACTATGGGATGTAGTTGGATAAAGAAAATGTCAGTAGGAGTAGCTAGTACCACATCTCCTCTAAGGACACCCATCACTAAGGTGGGATCTGCATTTATATCTGTGTTTTGATGTATTAGTGCTAGATATTCTAAACTAAGGTCTTTTGTTAGGTTAATCTCCTATTGAAGGAGTGAGAGGGTTAGTGTAAACAAAAACAAAGGGAGAGTTTGAGGAGGGTCCCAACAAGGAGTCACCGGCAACAAGGAGCCTATCTCCGAGAGGCACACTCGATAAGTTGGCATAACTCGTCTGTCTTATCACGTGATTCTTTGAGGAATTTCTTTAAGAGTGAAATGTTGCTCTAATTCCAGTATCCTTCGATCTTTCTCAGTAGCATGAAATGGCAGCTTCTCTTGCATTTTGAGCACCTGTGAGCTCTATGTACCTTCTCTCTACTTCTTCTCTTGTAGTTTTATGGGTGTTTACCTGGGCCTGTGCCTCTTTGTAGTTGCCTAAGAGGCGATCCTGTGTGCTAGTGTTTGGCTGTTGTGGAGGTGTTGGTTGACATGTTCGAGAACTTGCTAGTGACTCTCCAACACTATTGTATTGTTCTTGGCACTAATACTCTCATTGAGCTCTCTTATCTTCTTTTCATGTGCTTTGTTTAGAAGTTCTTACTCAATTTGCAAGCTAGTTACCTTTTGTTGAGAGTGACAACATATTCTTCCTTAAGTTTTCTTATTTGTATGGTAAAGCCTTCTTCTTTATCTTGAAAGGTGGCATGATCTTCCTTGAGTTGGGTCCTGTGCTGCGCGTCCTTTTCTTTGTTATGTGCCACTTATTTTTGGAGCTTCTCTTTAGCTTGTTCTAGCTGCGTACTGAAGTGCCTCATTTTCCTTGCGTCTCCTGACAATTGTTTTGCTCAGTAGCATGTTATGATCCTCAAATGCTGTTATCTTTGCTTCACGATCCTTTAAAGATTTTAAACCTTTAACAATTGTATCTTTGTGTGTGGCGGCTAGCTAGCTATTCTTTCAAGGCTTGTATGTGGCTTATGGTGTCTTTGATATTCTTCCATAGATCGACATGCCTATTGCGTAGTAGATGTGTGGTGTCATGAGGTGGCATTGCCACACTCGCTGTTCTTTGTGACCATACACTTGAGCTTGTAGAAGCGGAGCCTTCTATTTCTTGAAGTTGGAGCTATAGTAGCTGGTACATTCCTGCCAAGTTGTCTTGTAGGAATGTATATGCATCTATTGGCATGGCCAGGTGCTTTAAGAATGAACTTGCACCTTCGAGGTAGTCAAATTCTAGGTGTCATCATTTGCTAGGGCTTGAACTATCCTCCTTCCTTTTCCACTTCTCAGCTTCTATGGCGTGCTCTTCCATACCTTGCTTTGGAGCTTCTGGGGTTGTTCTCATGGTACCTTCATTGAAATTTTCTTGCAGTTGCGGCTGCTCCTTTGTGTATGGTTGGTCTCCCTTCTTAAATGATGTTGGTAGATCTGAAAGAATTGTATCATGGAGAGGTGAGAGATTTTTGAAGACCAAGGTTGCTAGGCTGGACCGAGGGGGGGGAGGGGTTGGAGTATAGATTCAAGAATATCAGGCTCCCTTGTCCCCCACAGGCTGATCAGTGAAGCTAATGATATCTAGCATCCATGGTTGTTGTCACATCTACTGTTGGCCATTGGCTAGCCTATGAGTGACGACACGGGCCAGAATCGCACAGCTATCGGGCACAACCAACGATGCTTACTTCACCACAACAGTGCACCTTAATCCCAAGGGAATCATAGTACCAATAGATACTTTGAGCAGGTGTAATATAAAAGGATGGATCTAGAGATTTACAAGGCTAGCTACCAACTGTATCATATTTCATCTATGGAATTAAGTAAGACTATTCTTATGTTTTCTCTATCTTGTATATGTGTTTCTTTCCTGATTTTGCCTCTGCATATTCATCTTTGTCCATATATTGTTGAGTAAGGTTTTTTGTTAAGTCATCATGTCTTTGTACTTCTTATAGTAGGCAATCACCGTAGCCTGAAGGCAGTGTTTGTTGTCATGTTGTGTTTGTATCCACCTAGTGTATGCTACGCACATAACCAGAGAATCTCAGTAGGTGGCTCGGGGGAATAAGCGATCGATTCCCCTGCTTATACTTTGGCGACCATAATTATTATTTTTTTCTTCTTGTTTCATTTTGCTTATTGTCGGATTGTCATTGTGTTTAAATCTACTCTCCTTGTTTTCAAACCCGTTTTTCATGTCAGCACGTGAACGATGCTACTTGGCATGCAATCAAGCCTGAGAATTCCTAGTTGCCAGCCTTGAAGAGCACCTCACCACCTCCAAAGTAGAACAACCAGACTTTCAATCAGAAGAAGAGCTAATCACCCCTACTACCTCACCCCCACCACTGTTCATTCCACGACCACCACCCCCCTGAGTCACACCCCCTCAACTTGCGCAGTGACCAGCTGCCACTGTGAAGTACCCAAATTTATCTAGGATATCCTTGGAGGATGCGGATAGTCACATCCTACTATTTGATAATGCATGGCATATGAATATACCTAGCTCGGTGGACCAGCACGCCAAAAAGGTTGCGTTTGTTCCCAACACTCCACAAAGGGTGCCACTCTCTAGGTTGCTCAGTGTATGAGTACAACCATTTCCCCACCTAGGATGCCATCTGTGATGCCTTCCTTCAATGGTTTTGGGAGGACACGACCTCTATGCATGTGCTAGATAAGATGTAATAGCCTCATAGTGGAAGATTATGCTGCAAAGTTCAAGAATCTTCTCCGTCAGCTGGATGTAACCAAACATCCAACGGAAGAAATCCTCAATTCTAACTTCATGAAGGGTCTCAGTAAATAACTCAAGTTGGTGCCAACCTATCTACCATTACCATAGAGTAGCTCGTTGACTCGCCCTTAGAGCAGCCGAGCATGTGCTGGTAGGCTACGTCAAAGGCAAAGGCAAGTCCAAGAGTAAAAGAAAGTCCAAAAAGTACTCATCCAAATCTTCAAATGAGGAGGATGATTCCAATGATTCCACAACAAGTGAGGAATCAAAGGAGGAGGAAGATCATAAGGTCAAGTCGAAGAGAAAGAAAGTAGGAAAGACAGCCAAGGAAATGGCTGCAGCTATAGCTCAATTGCCATGGAAGGTGCGAAGTCCTCTCTTGTCATTCATTCAAACACTTAGTGTGAAAGGTGCGAAGTCCACCCTTGCCATTCATTCAAACACTTAGTGTTGCAATTCCTTGTTGGCCACCACTTGGCCACGGTCTCTACCTCTACCTCTACCTCTACCTGAATTAGAGTGAAAGGTGCGAAGTCCACCCTTTCCATTCATTCAAACACTTAGTGTTGCAATTCCTTGTTGGCCACCACTTGGCCACGGCCTCTACCTCTACCTCTACCTGAATTAGAGTAAAAGGCCTGTTTTGATGTGTTCTTTCTTTGTAAAGAAGAATCCTCACCTAAAGCCTTTTCTTCTATGAACAACATAGATATCAAGTCCTGAAAGTTGGGAATATTCTCCCTAACTGCAATGGAGGTCTTGAATGCTTGTACTCTTTGCTAAGCCCATTCACACAGACACTCAGCAAATCATCATCCTCCACTGATACATTGATAGACCCAAGGGATTCAAAAATGCCCTTGATCTTTAAGGCATATTCATTGATGGACATGCTTTTCTTCTCCACCACAGTATGCAAATCTTGCTTTAACTACAACTTCCTTGCCTTTGTGTTAGTCTGGAACATCTGAACCAGATTATGCCATGTAACTGTTGGAGTGTTTGCATTCTATATGTGTCCTATCATAGTGTCTGTGACACATTTGCAGCAGTTGGATTAATCTCCGGTATATCTAGTGCCTCCTTATGTTCACCGTTAATGTAGTCCTAGTAACCTTTTCCCATCAAGAAATTTATCAATCTAAACCTCCAAGCATGGAAGTTGTTCTTTTCAAGATTCTCTACAACAATCTGGTTTATTTCATCATTCAACATCTTGTCTGCAACACAAACTTACCAAAAACAACACTCTTATTTGACTTACACAAAATGTTGTATTCTCTATGTAGCGGACATTGGACAAAGTTTTCAAAGCCAAAAATGCATTTTGGGCGCGTGTGGACCTCCGTTTTAAAGTTTGCAAAAAGCGTTCACGGCCGGGAATTGCACGAGTAAGTTTTGATTCTCCTACAGAACTCTATTTTTGGAACTACAAGAAGAGCAATTGGTTGTGTAGACACTGTGTGTACTGCAAAGAGGTCTTAAAGTTGCCTTTGGGTGTATGTATGTAAATTGAGGTCACTCGCTGTGACAAGTGTTTCCCTGTAGCTCTGCTGCTGTGCAAAGAAAGCTCCTCAATTGGAGTTCGTTTGCCGGTGCCTCCTAAAGAGCTCCCGACAAGGGTGTTGGAGAGACGGAAAACTCTCTCACTTGTAGCAAGAGTAGTATGATCCACACGTAGCTCAATCCAATGGGATTTGCATCCCTTTCGGAGCTAGGGATTCAACCCATACCGGTGCACAAAAGCTTATCCATTTGATGGAGAGAATGCTAGGAATACTACTACTATTGACATAGACTTAACATACACATAAGCTCAATCTTGCTATTGCTCACTCAACTCCACATTCCACTCATCCATGCATCCAAACAAGAAGAAAGCTTAGCTATTGCATACACAAGATCAAAGCATTCTTCATTCTTAAATACTCATTTCCCTAGCATGCTCACAAACCTTGAAGCTATCAATAAGAAACATGCACACTAGAGAATTGACATGAGAAGAGAGACAAATATCAACTCATTGCATTGAATTAACAAACATAGAACTTACAACAATGTAGATGGGGAGAGAGAAGAGCTTGCACCTCTATGGGAAAAGAGGGAGAGCTAGTCTCAAGAGAGCTTGCACCTCTATGGGAAAAGAGGGAGAGCTAGTCTCAAGAGAGCTCAATTGCCCAATGTCCCTAAGCTCTCAAATGAGCCACTTTCTATACAAAAACTCTAAAACTCCCAAAAGTTCCTATGTGGGATTATTGTCAAGCCCATTCCCACACTCATCTACAACTTGGAACTCTTTACAAGAGCCCTAAGTATCTTTTTGTTGCATCCTTGCATTGATCTTCACTCGTCATGCAACACTCCCCCCTTCCTATTTTGCGCACGTCCTCGAGCGCGGTAGAAGCAAGAGCTACAAAAAATAATGGATACAAGTAAACCTTTTATTGAAAAAAAGAAAAGAAAAGAAGAAAAACCCAGCAATGATAATTTCACACATGAGCATACAAGTGAAAGGCTGATTAGAGTTTTAAAGAGTACTAAAATAGGTGAGTAAAGACTAGTCAAAGTGAGACTAAGTGGTAGATAGTGCTATGCAAAGGCAAGTGTGCTTGCACACCATAGGTTATGACCGCAGTCTCAATGTCCTACAAGTATTTAAGTTATTCCTAAGTGGCAAACCTACTCCTAAATATGAGCAATGGTGATTTGATCTTTTTTTTTTCCTCTTTTTTCTCTTTTTTTTTTCTTTTTTGATGTGTGTGTAGAGGATGATAAAGATTAAGGTTCCATCCCAATGAGACCCAAGCAATGGCCAAGAGACCTCCGCCAAGAGAATCTAAAAGCCGCTAAGTATCTCAAGGGCGACAGACCCTTTTCTTTCTTTTATGAAATAAGGAGTACCCCATGAAGATGAGGGCATCGGTCTCGAGGGCCCATAGTGTACCCCAGAGTCCTACCAACATCTATCAAGGCGATAGAGTCCTTGAAGGTCTTTTTCTGAAGCTTTTAGATGTCAGTGTTCACCCCATGGAAACCAAGGCATCGGCCCCAAGGTGCTAAGACAACCCTAGGTCCTACCAAGCATTCCACATGGTTGTAGACACGTCATGTCTCGATTCACTTGTATATATATTTTTTTGGGGTATATTTTCGTAAATTTTTTATTAATCCTAGCACTTAGCTCATACCTAAGAGGTAGCTACCACTAGGGATAACTAATATACCTTGAGAACATAAGAACTTGGCATACTCCGTTGGTATATATCCTACACTGTCTTCAAATAGAATTACCTTCTACCAAGTCCTCTAAGAATCTAGAAATTACTCACCACATTTTAACAACTGATCTAAAACTTAATCCAGCCAACTGTGTGTGAACATGTAAACAATGTATCCAAAAGATAAAAGCACATAAAGAACAAAAGATTAAGATTTGAATACACCTGTTGTAGTGCTGGTTGATGTTGTGTGTTTGCATTGATTCATTGCTGATGCTGATTGCTTCTCTTTGCTTCTTGTAGGCATTGCATGTCTCCCCCCTTCCTAATTTGTGTGCACAGTAGGTGGACTGTTGGGGTGTGTTTGGTGCTCTTGTTTAGCTGAGATCTCTGCAAAATGTTTATTAACAAACAAGAAAAGAAAACAAGGGAATAAAATTTGTTATTGGTGCCAATCACCGAATATAGCCGAGGGAAAAAACCCAATGGGAGAAAAGTGCCCTGGCTTGTCGATCTTATTGTGGAGTCGCTGAGCTTACCCTTGCACTGGTGGTGGATCCGTGTCCACGTCTGCTGGAAAGATGGTATCAATTTCTTCAGGATGCAGGGACAACCCTTCAAAAACCTGCCTCTGGAGAAGGTGGTAGAGGAAGGAGTGCTTCCTCGCTAAAATATGGCATTGGTTCTATGGGAAGGTTCAGCAGACAATTTCGATTTTGGAACTGCGCAATATAGGTACTCATATTGATCTAATATTGACATGTTGAGGCTTGGGGAAGGAGGGCTTGCAAGATCGGTGGTTGCAAGTCATTTAAGCATGTATCCCTCCATTGTTGTGCTTGAACCTCCTCAGGTAATCTACGTTGATTTGGTCCTCTCTCTGGTATTCTCACATTAAGAAGATTATGGCATTGGGGTGTAATTCCCACAATTTGTTTCATTAAGCCCATGCCATATCGTCTAAAGTAAGAGCGGCATATCCAACAAATGTGTGAAGCTTCTCCTAATACGAGTCATGCACACTCTTGACAATGTGGAAATGGGTGATGCTGTTGATAGAATAACGTGACAAAGTGATGCCCACAGCAATTTTCACCTAAGGGAGCATAGAAGTACCTAGAATGAGTTTGAAAAGGAGGAGCACTATAACCCCCACGATGATCAGGTCAAGTACTATCAGGGTTATCTGGACGTAGAACAATTTAATTTAGAAACACTCATATCCATCATTAAAATCCCAATCAAAAACATTATAGACAAGATTATCTAAAAAAGAACGCAATCCTCTAAAGGCATAAGGAACCATATTATGCAAACACTGATCTACCAAAGAGCTTCAATTGTAGTGTTAATGCCTTATCTTTGGTTTTGGGTATGTCCTTCTTAAGAGGTGGGAATTTTAGCAATTGTCGAGGAATTTGAGCAAGATAAGAGGATTTAGGCATTGAAGTGCTAGAATCTATGCTCAAAGGAGACTCATTTGAAGTTGGACTTATCTTAGGTACACAAGTTGATGGTGGAATTGTGTAACAAGGAGTAATTGGGACAACTGGTGTTTCAATACATGTTTTAAGAAGATCAACACAAGTAGATTTGTAGGTGCTATCGCAGCCACCTTCTTGAAGAGGTTGTGTTGATTTCTTTTGCACCCACTGATATGGAAAACCAAGGGTGGCTTTTGGAATCTTATTGATACACTCTTTTACCCCTAGCAAACCATGGCATTTAGGAAGCCAAATTGCTGTTGCGTCCTCATAATAGCCTTGTGCTCTAAGAACATGCTTTGGGACCCAACGAGTAACAATCTGAGGTTTAGGCTTGGAAAAGATGTGCTTTTTAGGAGGCTTAGCAATTGGGCTAAATGGTACCAGTTTGTACACATCTTTGGGTAGCCAAATTGATAACTCCTTCTTGCCTAGCCTTCTTTGAGCAGTGACTACAGTAGTTGGAACATGCCAGCCATGGCCCTCACTATCCACATCATTTGTGTTGGAGCTTCATGAGCAGAATTTGAAAGTGGGTTGTGTAGGGTAGAAACACCACCCTTTTGACATGATAAAACTCGTGGAGTAGCAGATCCCAAAATGCAATCAGAATCAATTTGCAATTTGTATTGTCTATTCTTCCAATCTAATGAGCAATTGGTATCATTTAACCACGATCGACCGAGAACAGCCTCTACCACTGCCTTGGATTTACTTGCCACATAAAAGGGCACTGACATCTGGTGATCCTGAATGGACATCATAATGACACATTTTCCCTCTATAGGGTTATCTTCACCTGAGAAGCTTCGTAAGTCAACAGGAATGTGCGCAAGTGTTGGTTGTCCCAAGGCTATCCATGTGTTAAACGAGAGAACATTATAATCTGCACTAGAGTCAATTAAGGCAGAGACAAAGTAGGTAGTCTCATGAAGATGAAGGCACACTTGAATATTGAAAGGATCGACGTATGGTTCATCAGTAGCCAACTGTAAGGCCAACATAGAAGCTTTGCAACGCTCCCTAGCTTTTGCAACTCTAGCTTTAGCCTCTTCTTGAGCCTGACATTTAAGTAGGTCAAGTGCTTCTTTCCGTTTTGTGCAGCATGCATTTGTTGAAGCATGGCTTCAGTTAATGGTTCATTGTATTTCTTGAGACGACTTCCATTAATGAAGTTAGGCATTTGCTCACCTTCTAGTGTCTCTAAACGCACTGCACCACTTGGAGTAAGCTCATTAATCACAAACGGTCCTAGACCACGTTTCTTGAGCTTTCTCTTATGCTTCTTAAGTGTGTACAAGAGCATAAGGTCTCCTTTTTTGAATTGGCCAGTTGTTACATTTCTATCATACCATTGCTTTTGTCTCCTCTTCTCAGCATACATCCCCATTACCGCCAATAAGTGGGTCTCATCAAGCCTTTCTAATTCATCAACGTGTTGTGAAAGCTCATGACCAGTCGAGTCCAATTGTTTAGCTACTCGTAGGGTAGGTATAAGAAATTCAATGGGAAGAATTGCATCTAGCCCAAAAGCAAGCTCAAATGGGGTTGTGCCCACAGATGTTTTATAGGCTGTCCTATATGCCCAAAGAACTGAGTGCAACTTTTGCTCCCAATCAGTCCTATGTCCCTCAACAATCTTTGTGAGTGCTGTGCAGAGAATCTTGTTAGTACTCTCAGCTTGTCCATTGGTCTGGGGATGATAGGGTGCAGAACGCTTGTGAATTACCATAAATTCTTGAAGCAAAAACTCTATGACCTCATTCACAAAGTGCACACCTTGATCACTAACGATTTCAATGGGTAATCCATAGCGTGTAAACACGTACTCATACAAGAACTTGGCTGTGGTTCTGGCATCATTTTTAACAGTAGCCTTTGCCTCTACCCATTTGGTCAAATAGTCAGTTGCGAGACAATAATATATTCGGCATGCGTGTGACGGGCTGGAGGTTTAATGGGACCGACAAAATTAATACCCCATTTTGTAAAAGCACGTGTGCTTAACATAGGCCACAATGGCATATTGTCTTTTGTGATGGGAGGTTTGGTCCTTTGACAATCGTCACAACGGTTTATATATTCTTCGGCATCCATTTGTAAGGTTGGCCACCAAAGCCCAGACCACCTAATCAACTTAGCTGTGGTATTGCCCGAAAAGTGTCCACCCCCAACACCTGCATGTGCATGAGTTAACATTTTCAAATAGTCAGCTTCACATACACACATGCGTAAGTTGCCATCCTTGCCTCTCTTGTAGAGTTGGCCCTCTATCAGCATATAGTTTGCCGCTTCAACTTTAATAGCACGCTTTTGATGTTTAGGAATTTTTTGATCCGTATGACCATGCTGAAGATAGTCCACAATATACTTACTCCAACTTGGTGTAGTTGAAATTTGGAATAATGTGACATTATGAATTGGCTGTTGAATTTGACATAAAGCACAGTTACGAACAAATTTTTCAGCATCCGCATGCATGGTAGGCCACCATTGCCCATCCTGAGATATACGTCGCACACAAGTAGTAGCTGATGCATGGATTCCACCGATACCCGCATGTGCCCATTCCAAGATCTCCTCATATTGGTCAGGGTTAGGTATAAGTCGCAACACTCCATCATTACCCTGGCGATATAATCTCCCTGAGATTAACTTGAATGGTCGCCATATATCCACATTAGGACCCGCTAGTTGTATCTGCCCACTTGTCAAAATTTCTAAGATGGGTTCAGACCATTTAGGAGCTGTCTCTACAAGGAAAAGTGTTGAATCTAACATATCATCATCCACACCCACAGGAGCTTCGCTAGAGGTGATTCGCGACAAATGATCTGCCCTAAGATGAGTTGTTCCTTTTCAAACTGCCACTTCAAAATCAAACTCAAGAAGGATGATAAACCACCTCACAATCCTTCCGGTTGCACAAGGCTTATTCACCAAATATAGCAATGCTTGATGGTCCACAAAAAATATGAATTTGTTTACCAAAAGGTAATGGCGAAACTTTTTCACTGCATATATCATGGACAAACCTTCTCTTTCTGTTGTGGTATAATTCTTCTCAGCATTGTTCCAAGCATATGAGATTGGGAAATCCTTATTATGTTCTCCCGATTGAGCCAAAATACATCCAATTGCAAAGTTTGATGCATCAATATGGACATGAAAGATTTGGTTCCAATCTGGTGCCCGTAAGATGGGTGCAGTCACTAATGCTTGCTTCAACTTTTCAAAGGACTCCTCACACTCATCAGTCCAATTAAACTTTACAAGAAGAGCATATAATGGTCTGGCTAGGACAGCGTACATGTAGATGAATCGACGATAATAGCCACAATGTCCCATGAATGTTTGTACCCCTTTAGGGTTGATAGGCCGAGGTAATGAGACAATGACATCAATTTTATCCATATCTGTTGAAATCCCATTGCGAGAAACAATATGGCCCAAGATTTTCCCTTGTCTTACCATGAATTTGCACTTGTCAGGATTCAAGCATATACGATAAAGTTGACACTTTTGAAACACAAGTCTGAGGTGTTCTATGTGATCATCACGCTCTTGTGAGTGAACACATAAATCATCCATGAAGATCTCAAGAAATTGCCTAAGGTACTCCTTGAATACATGACTCATTAACCGCTGACAGTTTGCTGGTGCATTTGTTAGACCAAATGGCATAACATGATAGGCAAAGATGCCATCTTTAGTAGCAAAGGTTGTCTTGTGTTGATCCTTTGGATCAATTGACACTTGATTGTAACTGGAGAATCCATCCAAGAAACTATATGCCTTTTTCCCTACAACTCGTTCCAGAACATGATCCGTGATTGGAAGTGGGTAATGATCACGCACAGTAGCTGCATTTACCTTCTTGAGGTTTACACATACTCAAAGTTTTCCATTTTTCTTGGACACCACTACAATAGGGGAGACCCATTCAGTGTGTTCAATCTCATAGATAAATTCTGCCTCTAAGAGCTTGTCTATTTCTTCTTTTATCTTTCGTGCAAAATTCTCTATGTAAGTATAAGGACGTTGCTTGGAAGGCTTTGCATCCTCTCGCAATGGAATTGTATGCTGACATATGCTTGGATCAACTCCTTTGAGGTCTTTATAACTCCAAGCAAAGACATCGCGATACTCCTTTATTGTTTGAATTAATAACTTCTCCTCATCTAAGGACAAGTCTGTGGCAATCCACACATAGCGAGGCTCTTCTCCTGGCTTAGCAATATCAATCTTTTTTGCATCTTCTGGACCATCATATGAAACCCCTGGCATGCTTGGCTTTTGTCGCATGGGCTGTTGAAGAACAATCTTCTGATCTTGAAGAGTGTACTGTGTGAAGTTGGGGGGAACATTGAGACCTTGTTCTTGTCCACTTGAGTCATCACTCATTGAAGACCATGTGGTTTTGAGCTCTCCTTTGCCATCTTGCATCGAATTTTTTTGTTCAACCGTTGTCTTTGCACTTCCGACACTCTCTTTTGAATCGGTTTTAGACTTGAGTTTTGGTTTTTGTTTCTTCGTTTTTTTTACGATTTTTGCTAACAGTTTTTAGCTTTTCTCCTGCTTGGAATCCATCTGATCGTTTTACTTGGTCTTTGATACTATCTTGTGCTTGGACATAGTATAGATATCCGTTCTTTCCTGAGAAGTGAGGTGGTGGTCGAGAGAGTTCATTCTTAGACTCCTCCTTTTCTTTTTGTAGTCTCTCACGTCGTTCCCTCTCATCTTGTTTACGGATTCTCTTATGGCTCTTACAGCATTTACGTTTGGGTCGGCTTCGAGGGATCTCTACTTGAACCTCCCTTCCTCTCAAGAGTAGGCGTGCCTTTCCTAACTCTTCCTCAGGGATTATCACATCATTATCAAAATCATAGTCCCATCCATCTTCCTTATCAGCATCATTAGCAGATTCGAGTGTTAAATCCTCCACTGACACTTCCTCTACATGGTACATCCCCATAGTACAAATCATCTAGAAGGTCACGTGGTTGTACCATTTGTATAGGAATAATGTCATATCCATCTGAGTCACAAAATTGAATTGGCTTAGGTAAAGCACATGTCGATAATGTTGCAAGGACATGACTCCATTCTAGTGGATCAATTAAATGCTTAGGGAAGGGTTGTCGAATGTATTCCTCGTCTGATACACTTCGATTACCCTTAAGTCTCTCAGTGTTGAAATCCCTACATGAGGCTCCACACATCCACAGATCTTCTCACCCGTCTGACAACGTAACTCTTGAGCCCTCAGATGAAGCAGAATCAAACTCATCTATTGGAGACTTTGTTACATCACGATATGAGTGATTCCTTAGGTTGACCCTTGTGATGACAGAATCATGTCGGAGGTATAAATAATTGTATCCCCAATCTTGAATCATTTGAAATTGTCGCATGAATGGTCTACCCAATATCACTTCATAGTTTGGATGTTTTCCAAAATCCACTACTGCAAAGGTGTGCTCATATTCAATCCCACATGTGGTGACCAATATGTTCTCAAGCAGCCCAAGGGGATGTTCTAAGCTTCCATCTGCTAGCTGCAAGCGCATCCTAGTACTCCTAATAGCTGGTTTGCCCCACTTTTCCCAAATGGACCTTGTCACAATGCCCACTCCTGCACCACTATCAAGTATTGCAGTTGAAGCTACTTTTTGCACTTCCAATGGGAGGGTAGAATTTCCCTGATCGTCCTCACAAAATTTTCCTACTTTGTTGATAGGAACTGGCAAAACATGCTTTGTCTCGGGGTGTATAGTACACTCATGGTGACCCTTTTGTAGCAATACCTGCTCTGACAAACATGTGGCAATATCATTCCACAACTCAGGTCGAAGCTTTATCAAATCAAGCAAAGGTAAGGTACAAGCCACAGGTGCTGACAAAATAGCTTGCACGATACCCATATCCATCTCCTTTGTCAACCTTCTATGCATGGAGGGTATCCTCAAGGTTTGAGAACGGTTCTCATATTCTCCCAAATATGATGATAAGGTTTTCATTGTATGCTTACTTCTAGGAGAAACAATTGTTTGAACTTCCTCCTGGATGCTTGGGCGTCTAGAGTTGTTTACCGTGCCCTTGGTAAAATCCACCTCAGAGAATGGAGGTGAACTAATAGAGGACATATTCTCATTAACTTTCTCATGAACTGCTGCCCACATCTCATTTGCCATGTCCTCGTTAGCATCAATAACTTCATCATTGCATGGGAAGGCAAGGCTAGGTTGTGGTAGAATTCCTTCTTTCAATGGGGTGTCAATTGGTGCAGACCTCTCGCTATGAGCTTGTGAGATGAGCTCACTTCTCATTTCCCGACTTGATGACACTTCTGGTATGGTTTCTATTGTTGGCTTAAGAGAGGTTGGGCCCCGAGGAATAGGTGGTGGTGGTCCCTCAAGTATTGACTGAGCTTCCCTAATGAGTTGCTGATGTACAGCTAGATTGATCTTCTCCTCACGAGGGTTTGGGTATTCTTGAAGCTTCTTGGGTAGCTCAGATAAAGCTGCAATGCGACTTCCATGAGCATCAATGATGGCATCTAGAGTCTCATTCACTTTATCCACAAAAACAGAACCCCCAGAACTATCCTCAGTCGTACTAGCCTCATCTTGTTTAGCACTAGGCCCATGTTGAGGTTGATACTCCTCATGCACTTCTTGGGGATGTAAAAGTTTGATCCCTCATGTTTTGTTTAGAGGCTTCTTGAGAACTAGTGGATGCACTTTTAGTTCGCTTGTTGCAGTTCTTTTTCCTCCTAGTGGTCTTTTTTCTATTAGACTATAGGGTCTTGTCCACTAGATCTGCCTTTGCATCCCTAGTTCAAGGTGTCTCATCATTTTGCGTTTTGGCATTTCGTGTCTGTGATCTGGTCATGACTCTAAGTGGCATGACATCCTCATTCTCAAATGAAGGTGGTGATGGAACTGCCCCTACAAGGTTGAGTGAGACCTTTGGTTGAGAGGTGCCTTCCTCATGTGGTTTCAGCAAACAATCCTTTGGGAAGTGTTCTACACAACACCCTAGACAATATCTTTCAATTGGTGGAAACTGTGGTACTGTTGTATTGGATCGAGATGCTTGCCTTGAGCGATGTGGACAATCACGAGCCCAATGGGGTTCTCCGCACTCATAACAGGGGCCCATTAGTTTGGCTTCTACTTTCCTTTGCTACCATTGACCTGAGGGGCCTGGAGTCCTAGGTTGGTAGCCACCTAGCAACATCAAAGAGTTTTGTTCCCCTGGTTGAGTCTCAGTGCTTGGCTTTGATATGCGGGACTTTCAAAGGGATTTTCCTTGGATGAATATGATGCATATTCCTCCTCCACATAGCCTGGGTTTACCAAGTCTCTACACATATTTGAATTGTCGTAGTCAACAATCCTCACAGGAGCAGTCCCAGGAGCAGGAGGTTGAGCACCAAGAACAGGTCGTGCTTGCTCTTGTGCCATCGGTGGCTTACGTTCAAAATTAGTATACTGGTGATACATTTGTGGAGCCACTCCACCCCTTGGCTACTCACGTTCCTATCTCATTCTTGCAATGCGAGTACATTCCTGTGTGGTGTGGGTAAAGTTCCAAGCACAGGCCTGGCACCACTTCTTTGTGGGTTGGTTTGTGACTAGAGGAGAAAAGGTATTACATTCCTCGATTTTGTGGTTATCGCCACATGCTCCACAAAGATGAGGACCTGTAGGTAGTACACTCCTCATTCTCTGCTACTGTTGGTTGCATGGGTGGGCGATAGGTTTGTCCCAATCTCCTTAGTACTAGGTTAGCTATCTGGTCTGGATTCACTAGCGCGCTAGACCCTGAACTTTGGTCATCACCCCACTGATCTCTAGGTTTCACCTTAGGGCCAGTACCATCTTGGAATTTGAAGTTATCGGTGAAATCCATAGCATCATGGCAACACTCATTGAAATTTGTATGCTTCTTTGCATAGAGATGTGTATGCAGTGTTGAATTTTTGAGTCCTTTTAAGAAGAGAGAAATTAATCGACTCTAGGCGGGCTTCTCATCTTCTGGGCAACGATTAATGTACTGCTTCGTTCTATTTACACAGTCTCTAACACTCTCATTCTCGCCTTGCTTGAAAGAGTAGATGTTTGCTACCGTGTCATGTTGAATCCCCATCAAGGAAAAAGCAGCAATGAATCTCTCTTCCAAAACTCATAAAGAAGATTTGTCTAAAGTCTCTAGTGCCTGAAACCAAGCAAGGGCCTTTCCCTCAAGAGTGAGCCCAAATCCTTCAATTTGAGTATGCTTGTCAGCCACTTGCTCAGCTCGAACTGCTTGCCTAAATGCTGCTACATGGTCGTATGGATCTCCCGACCCTTCATACTTCTTTACCAATTTCTGAAGAGTTGATGGCCTTACTTGTCTTGAATACTCATCATCATAGGGCCTACGGCCTCTCACTCTCAGTGGGAATTGTTCCTCTCTTTGGTAAGATGGTCCACATGCATCCCAAATTGGTGTGGGTCCCCTATTACCAGCCTCACCAAACCCCTCCAAAGATCTTGTCACCCGCATTTCAGGAGGTGCATTTATGGGAGGCCGAGTTAGCTCCCCTACCCTCCGATTGTTATAGTGAGAAAAATGTTGTTGTGGTGTGACATGTGGTCGCACTTTTGGTGTAGGACAATATCTTGGTGCTAGAGTTGGGCTACTTGCAGTGGTCCACTTTGATGTTGAGGGTCCCTCTCTAGTGAACTCTCGTAGGGGAGGAGCCACAGTTTCTCCAAGAAAGGCTGTCTCTCCTGGTTTGGCTGTATTTGTTGAGAATACTTCCATGAATAATGGTTGTCCTTTCCACGTGAGCTCCCAAATCTCCTTCCAATCTAAGGTTCGGTATTCATTGGCCCATTTATCAACGATTCGGTTCATGTGTCCTGCAAGGTTCTCAACTACCACCACAAATGCTAGAGGAAGATCTAGCTCTAGCAATCTAGTTGTGGCATAATATCCCTCTAAAGAGTCCTTATAGACCTCTTGAAGTGGGTCGTCCTGTAAGACCTTTGTCACTGGAATTTGTCGTACAAACTCCCATTGGTTCTCAGCCCCCTAATCCATTTTGCTCTTGCCTTTCCTATCCCTTTCCAAATTTAGATCTACAAGAAGTAAATCATCTATGGATGGCTTTGAGGAATGGGCATTGGAGGGTCCAGGCATGTCCGGCTCAATGAGCCAATCATCTCTAAACTCCCTTGCTCTGGAAAGCTTCGATAAGTCTAAGAACTCGGTTTTATAGAGCTCCCCTAATTTGTCTACATTCTCTGGATGGTAGGTGACTTCGTAGCGAACACCATCTCCACCCATGTACATGTTACGCTGGTCAGTGATGACTAGAGGTGCTCTATCAAGTTCTGAGAAAATGTCTGCGATCTTAACAAGATACCGTTGTTGTGGATCCCTAAAGATCTCAGCTCCTTGAGCGTTCGTGTAGACATATTGGAGTCTCACATTAAGTGTTAACCCCATAGTGTTGGCTTCAAATGGATTAAAAGATCTTGTGGGTGTCCTATTTGGGGCTCAGGGATGACTATTTGACGGCCCTAGATTGTCCATGGACAATGAGCTAGGTGTTCTTGAAAAGGTATCAGATTGGGATTTGGAAAAGGTTTCAGCAGTATCTGCCAAATTTCCTACCGATTGGGTCCCACTTTCCTGCGTAGGTACTCTAGAAGGTGCCCTAGGCCCTATGGTAGAGTCTATAAGACGTCCCGACCGCAAGTGCATAAGGTCAAAATTTTTTGGTTTTTTATGTGTTTTTTTAAATGTTTTTCTTTTTTGTTTTGTTTTGTTTTTGTTTTTATTTTTTTTAAATATATATATATATATATATTTATGTATATATATATATATATATTTTTTACCCTACTTAAACACTAAATGCAACTAAAATGAGTATGTGTGTAACTATCTATTTTTTTATTTTTTTATTTTTTTATGATTTTTTTTACTTTACTTTTTTTTCCTAATTACACAAAAATATGAATTACGCTAAAAAAAATACTAATTATGCACAAAATTACAAAAATTTTAAAACAATGCAAGTTACTCTAATTATGCAAAAATTACAGAAATTTAAGAAATAAAAAGTTACAGAATATGTAAAAAATTTGGATTCCTAAAAAATGCATAATTTACAGAATTTTTTTTAATTTCTTTTCTTTTCTTTTCTTTTCTTCTCTTTTCTTCTCTTTTTTTTGTTTTATATATATATATATATATATATATACTAATTAAACAAAAATACTAACTATTCCCCAAATTACAGAAATTCTAAAAAAATGCAAGTTACTCTAATTATGCAAAATTTTACAGAAAATTAAAAAAAATAAAAAATTGCAAAATATATGGACTCAAAATACAAATACAAAAATTGTTTTTTTATTATTTCTTTCTTTTTTTCTTTCTTTCTTTCTTTTCTCTCTTTTTTTTTGGTTTAGAATTTATTGTTTTATGGTTTTTTTTCTTTTCTTTTATTTTATTTTAAAAAAAAACAAAATAACAAATTTAAAAAAAAAGAAAAAATACTAACCTTATCGCGTCTGCGCCGTTCGCCTCCTTCACGTGCCTTCTGCAACCCGACCCCCACGCAACGACCAGCTTCAATGCCTCCACGCGTTCGTTTGCAACGCCGGCCCCTCCACCTCCTTCCACGCGGCCTTCTGCAACCAGGCCCCCACGCAACGACCTCTTTCACGCTTCGACGGCCTGCTCGCCCTGCAGCTTCTCCTCCGCCTCTGCTCGCTCTTCAGCTGCTGCACATTAACCTTCTTCCACGCTTCCAGTCAGCCTTCCACAGGCTACAGCCCCTCACCGGCTCTTGGCTCTCAGGCGCCTTCTACCTTCACAACTCCACGCAGGTCCTTCCACGCCGGCTTCTTCCATGCCGGCTTCTCCATGCCGGTCGCCTGCAGTTAGCTTCCTTTTTTTTTCCTTTTTGCTGCGCCTCACCGCCCCTTGGCTGCCTTCGTCGCCTCCACCTACAGCCACTCTCCACGCAGACCTTCTACGACCTTCTCTTCCACGCTGCCTCCAACTGCTGCTGCTGCGAAGACCTCCTCCTTGCCAGCCACCAGTCAACTTGCTACTGCTGCGCCTCCACCTACACACCTCCCACAGCCCGCCTTCACACTGGTGCTACGCCTCCAGCTGCCAGCTGACCAACAGCTTCACGCCTCCTCTTCGACGGCCTCTGCTGCTGTGCCCGATGAAGACGCCCCCCACAGCCCGCCTTCTTCCACGCTTTAGCGTATATATATATATATATTTTTGCTACGCCTCACCGCCCCTTGGCCACCACCTTCTTTTGCTTTCACTGCTTGGCTCCACCTCCACCTACAGCCAGCCGAGTCCACATTTGCAACTCCACGCAGCCGCCCACTTCGCTTCCTTCTTTTGTGTGTTTTCTTTATATATATATATATATAACAAAAAATAAAAAACAAAATTTCAACCTCTCCTCTCTTCCTTTCTCCCTTCTCTTCCTTTCTCCCTTCTCCTCTCTTCCTTTCTCCCTTCTCTTTCCCTCTCTCCTCTCATCCTTAAGGGGACTTCTCACTTGGACGCCTATGGAGCTTGCATAAGCTATGGAAGAGCTTAGCAACGCACCTCTTTTATTTTTATTTATTTTTTACTAATTACATGTTAAAGAAGAGCATGAAAGCATGAAATGGCAAAAAAACAATGAATGTAAGCATACTGACAGTACTTGAAAAGCAATAAAACATAAAAAACAATGCAGGAGAAACCTCAACCGTTCAATGGTTTTTTTTTCTTATCCTGACCTTATCCACTCACATCGAGATCGCACACTCACACTTATCCTAATAACTCAATGGTTTTGCAACCAAAAGAGGAAATAGTGGTGGTTTCCACACACTCTCAACCGGATTTAAGTCTTCTCCCCGGCAGCGGCGCCAATGGAGGCCTATTTCAATGCCATTGGATAATAAAAAAAGCTTTCTAGATATAGGTAAGCTTTTGAAGAACCCCACTACATACAGGTGCATAGTGGGTATCTTGATGTACATGACCATTACTAGGCCAAACTTGAGCTATTTTATTGGACTTGTGAGTCTACTTATGTAGGTCCCTAGGAAGCCACACTTGGATGGATTCCCAGATACATAAAGTCCATAGTTGATTATGGACTTTGTCCATGGGACTAGTATAGAGATACAACTACATGGGCACAAAGATGTTGATCGGGCTGGTAGTGTCATAGATAGGATATCTATGACTAATGGTTTTATGTTCTCATTTGGGAGTGCTACTGTGAGTTGCAGTAGTAAGAATCAGCCAACATTTACCTTGTCAAGTATAGTGGCAGAGTACAGGTTTTTGCTATGATAGCCTGTGAGGTAGCTTGGTTTCAAAAGCTACTTGGTGATTTGGGTTAGCCCATGGATAGGGAAGTTATCATTTATTATGATAACATGAGTAGCATATAGTTGGCCAATAACCCATTATACCATGCTATAACAAACCACATTCAAGTGCATTATCACTTTTTGAGGGAGAAGGTTCATGATGTAGATCTAGTATATGTACACACACAGAGGTATCAAGTGGTTGACATCTTCACGAATGCAATAGGCATAGAGAAGGTCCATAGTTTTAGGAGCTTACTTAGAGTGCAGTTTGTGGAGTTGAGCTCGAGGGGGAGTGTTCAGATATTGAGCTCAACTAGTGTTGCGGACATTGATGACCCACGTGGGGGATAGCTGGCATGGTTGGTGAGATTATGGTTGATGTGTCACCAGTGGGATGATAGGTTGTGTGATAATCACTTTGGAGTGCCAGAGTTATGGCATATTTAAAGCACCATCTCATATAGTCGGATTCACACTATGGACTAACCATTGTATGTTATTCTAGGAGAGTACTTTCCCTTTATATATGTACTATTATCTTTTAGTTATATGGATGTAGAGAAGAGAAGATAGAAGAAAATTCATCCATCCATTTCTCTTGTGTCTTGCACTTTCCTCTGTGTGTGTGTGTTTGCTAAGGAACTCAAGCTCTCCCTCTCTTTAAGAGTTATAACTATCATCATCCTATCTCCAGAAGTAGTTACAATGCCTACCATGTTATCGAGATGACATAGTGATTATTCAACCCGTGTCATATGGTGTGTTGCCACCTTGTCTCTCACGCATATGGACCAAGGGGTCCCATACACAAAAAACAGTGGGTTTGGGTAGGACGTCACACCCATTCGGTGCCCAATGGTGGTGAAACTTTGAAAGTAGGTCCATGGGGCTTACCTTCTCAGACATACAAAGTTTTATCCCCATCAAACATAGAATAGGTGTGACAGTGTGTTGCAACCTACTCTTTTTTGCATATGGCCCAAGGGGTCCCGTATATGCAGAAACATGAGCGGGTTTCCATAGGGTTGTTGTCCCCCTACTTGCAAAGTTTCATCTCCGTAAAATGCAGGATGGGTGTGATAGTGTGTTGCGGCCTGCTCTTTTTTGCATATGGCTGAAGGGGTCTTGTATGCAAAAAAAGAGTTGGGTTTTAGTAGAATATCACACCCATCCACAATATCTGATGCAGGTGAAACTTTGTAAGTGGGTCCATGGGGATTCTTCTCCCCACTCACAAATTTTCATCCCATCAGTATGTGATGGTGTGTTTCCATACTTGCTCTTTTGTGCATATGGCCCAAGGGATCCCCTATGCAAAAAAGAGCAATTTACGTAGGAAATCACACCCATTCGGTCTGATGGGGGTGTAACTTTGCAAGTGGGTCCATGGGGCTTATCTCCCCCCATTGCAAATTTTCATCTCCATTGGAAATTGGATGGGTGTGACGGTGTGTTGCCACCCACTCTTTTTAGCATTAGGCCCAAGGGATCTCGTATCCAAAAAAAGAGTGGGTTTAGGTAGGACATTACACCTATCCAAGAAGTAAAAGTTTACAAGTGGGTTTGTGGGTTTCTCTCCCTCCACTTGTAACATTTTATATCCATCAAACACCAGATGCATGTGTGACAATGCGTTGCCCGCTTGTTCATTTGTGCATATGGCCCACGTATACAAAAAAGAGCGGGTTTGGATAGGACATCACACCCATCCGACATCTGATGGAGGTGAAACTTTGTGATTGGGTTCATACGGCTACTTTATCCATACAAAGTTTCATCCCCATCAAACACGTTAGATGGGTGTAATAGTGTGTTGACACCACCCACCCTTTTTTTTCACATGGGTCCATGGGGTTAATCTCCCCCAACTTGCAAAGTTTGATCCCCACCATCCGGGATGCTAGATGGGTGTAACAATGTACCGCTACCCGCTCTTCTATGAAAATGGCCCAAGGAGTCCCATATACAAAAAAGAGTAGGTTTGGGTAGGACATCACACCCATCCAACGTCCAATGAGGGTGAAACTTTGCAAGTGGGTCCATGGGGTTTCTCTCTCCTCCCCACTTGCAAAGTTTTATCCATATCGGATGTCTAATGCATGTTGTGATAGTGTGTTACCACCTGCTCTTTTTTCTATATGGCCCAAGGGGTCCCGTACTATACAATAAAAAAGAACAAGTTTAGGTAGGACCTTACCCCCATCTGGCATCCAATGGGGGTCAAACTTTGTAAGTGCATTTGTGGGGCTGCTCTCCACCCACTCAAAAAGTTTCATCCCCACCAAAGGACGCGAGATGTGTGTGGTGACAGTGTGTTGCCACCCGCCCTTTTGCACATATGAAAAGGGGTCCCATATGCAAAAAAGAGTTGGTTTGGATAGCACATCATACCCAGCCAATGTTTGATGGGGGTGAAACTTTGCAAATTGGTTCCATGGGATTCCTCTCCCCCCACTCACAAAGTTTCATCCTCATTGAATGCCCGTGGGTGTGATGGTGTGCTGCCACTAGATCTTTTTTGCATGTGGCCCACGCGATCCCATCACACCCATGTTGGTCCTAAAGCTAGCCTGCATTATAGCCTAGCATTGGGTTGATGATTATTGTAGTCTACCTCGAGTCCCAACACAAACTAGGTGTATAACTGCTATATAAAGTAGATACAAATCTCGTGATGATGGGACATGGCACCATAGTACGCAACATATCATAGTAGAATGTGATGGCATAGCTACATGGGTGCATAGATGAGCCTTAAGTGATGACCCGATAGCCATGACTCACCCATCCTCAT